>NC_141028.1:59772500-59817500 GCF_052040795.2 Danio rerio | reverse complement strand
TAACTGAATGAAACGCCTACTTTACTACATCCAATCAGCTCGCAGAGGAAAAAACAAGCCACGCCCAACGTTTTCTCATTTAATATTGCGTTTCTATAGGAACTGCATTGCAATACGAATAAAAAAAAATGGCTGAAGCATCTGGCTCATGGATGACTTTAAGAACCCAATATTTCAGTCAAAGTATGACTCTCTTTAAGAGCCTGCAAAAACCCTGTTGGCCAGAAAAGCTGTCAATCCGTCAGGAGCAGAGCGGTGCTGTATAGAAAGAGAAAGAGTTAGAGGAAAGTAAAAAGAGTTTAATAGTTCAGTCGAGGACCAGAAGAGATGTCTGGTTCCTCCTCTCACTCACGTTGGCTTTCTCCACCGACTCCCCACGATAAAAGGGTTTCTGCTGTGCTGCTTGCTTCTTCTCCTCTTCCTCCTCCTGATGGACACCAGCACACTTTCACTCAAACGCCACATTTTGTTGCAAATAAATAACATGACATCACACTTTCTTTTCATTTGGCCAAAGCACCGAGATATAGTCTCCCTAAACTCCTTAAAGGGCCATGAAACCCCCTCGTTTCAGCAGGGTGTTTTCACACCTCTACTTTGGAAAAAGTCAGAAAAGTGGGCGTGTCCAGCTCTGTTTAGGGGGGAGTGTCGGAGGAAGAAAAGTGGGAGGGTGTGGGAGTGTCTATTTGGGCTCGCGCGAGTTTCAGAGTCAAAATTCTCACACACACAGTAGAAAGTGATGGTGTTTAACCTACATGGACATCTGTAGTCGAATTATTTGCCAAATTATTAAATGTTGGACTTTAACTGCAGTTTGGCTCTTTCATTCAGGGAATTCATTCATGCCCCTCGCGACAAATGAGATATTTGATTCGAGGAACTGCTCTAAGCGTGTATTTTTCATGCAATGTTTGATACCGCACGGCGAATGAGAGAAAAAAACCCTCAGCATTTCCCGGAAACTTAGATGCACACAGCAGGTAGCGTCAGAAAGCCGCGTGTGTTATTCTGGTCACAAAATGCGGTAAAAACCCTACACGAGGTTAAAGTTTGGTTGTGGTGCTAACATGTTTACACTCGGTGCAATAGTTAGTTCGATATGAACAAACTGAATAAACAAAGAGCACTGGTCGCTCACTTGCCAAATCTGTAAAGACAGAACAATCACAAGCAACTAGAGCCGCGTCTTTATTAAGAGAATACTACAAGCGAATCCGGATCTCAGCGTTTGCAGATGAGAACAGCTCTCAGGTAAACAATAATCCTCCTTAGACACGTAAGTTATTGTTGTCGAGCGTCGCGAACACTGTTAATCCACACGTGACTCCAGCTGAGCTCTCACAGAGAGAAAACGAAAACAAAACTTCACTGTAGCACACTATAAAAGCAACACATCATGCTTGTTTTGCCAACACAACGTGGCGTCTCTGCCGTCTAAACAGTAAACACTGTGACAGTAATGAATATTAATGAAGTTGCACAATAGAGCGCGCTGATTGGTTTGAACCAAGCCTTACTCATGCATTAATGCAGCACACTGTAAGACGTAATAAGACACACTCTGGCACAGACGTCCAGTCTGCACGCTGGAATACACGCTATTATGTCATGACCGTGACGCAGCTTCACAAATTCGTTTCAAACCGGAAGTACGAATTTGCTTGAAATAACGCAAAAACAACCAATTTACACTTTTTAGTGAAATATAGGTGTCCTAATAGTGTTTTTAGCAGTGTGGGACACATATACCACTGTCAACAGCTCAACACATGTGTTCTGGTGTTTTATGACTGTTTAAAATACTAAAATGCAGTCGTGTGAAAAAGTTAGCACCCCCGATTGAATTGCATGGTTTTCCACAGCAGGACATAATAAAACTATATGGTGCTTGGCAGATCTTAATATCTGGAAAATAAAACCTCAGATGAGCAACGTCTCATACCGTGTCATTATACAGACTGAACAAAAACAAAGGCAAGATAGAAAAGCCATGGGTGGCAAACTTCTAGACAGGGGAGAGGATGATATTTGACGCACTTTGATGCTTTCGTGACTTAATAAATCATGAAATCATGTGGTCGACTTATTCGCAGGTACTGTAAAGCAGTGGTAATACACAACAGCACAGTTTCTGACAGATTTCCCAGCAACTTTTCGAGCTACTGAGGCTGATGTTTGGGCTGTGTTGTAATATCACGATTCAATATTATGTAAATGCACTGGTTTACAACAATGTAGATCTCCAGAGAAAAAAAAAACATGCCAGAACATGTCCAGAGATGCAAAGGCGGGATTAAACCAGCACTCCAGTGTGTGTATATGTATGTGTGACGAGAGTGTATATATTAGTGTGAGTTTGGGTATGTGTGTGAGGGTAAGTACTATGTATGTGTGTGTTTAAGTGAGTGTGAATGTGTATGTGAGTTTGTGTAAATGCACATAGTGTGTGTTCACGTGTATGTATGTGTGTGTGTGTGTGTGTGTGTGTGTGTGTGTGTGTGTGTGTGTGTGTGTACGTGTTTTTGTGACATATCAGGACACAAATCTGTATAATGACATGGGTATGACACGGGTATTATCAAAAGGAGGTATAATATGAGGACATTGGTGACGTCCTCATTTCTCAAAATGCTTATAAATCCTACAGGATGAGTTTAATCAGAGTAAAGCTGCACACAATCTCCTGTGATGGTTGGGTTTAGGGGTGGGGGCAATATAATATATGGTTTCGACAGTATAAAATTAATGGAAACCTATGTAATGTCCCCACTTTTCACAAAAACGTGTGTTTGTGTGTGTGTGTTTGTATGCAAGCATGTAGTCGAGTTAGTGAGAGTGTACAGTCTGTGTATGTATATGCGTGTATGTCTTTGAATGTATGTGCGTGTGTTTGTGCATGCGAGTTCGCGATAGTGTGATTGCATGTGTGTGTCTGTCTTTGCATGTTTGTATGCATGCATGTATGCGAGTATGTGAGAGTGTACAGTGCGTGTATGCATGTGTCACTCACCAGCTGTTTCTGCTGGGCTCGATTATCCACGTCTTGCTTCTGCTGGTACTTCCTATAACACATATGATGTAGAAGTTAACACTCGGCTACATCCAGATGAATTATAATTAGAGGTGTGAAATTGAGGAGGGGGAAAAAACTAAAGTCCTGAAGGTGCAGTTTGTAAGGTTGACACCCAGTGGTTGAACTAGGTACTGCACTCCTGGATCTAAACAAACGCAAGTGCAGGTTGCCAGATTGAGGACAGGAGCGAGTGATTTAAACCGTGTTCTTAATAAAAGCAACGGCACCCTATATAAGTTTTTGTTCTAACCAACACCTATTAATAATATATTAGAAACGGCCTCTATTTCCTTCAGCTGAACAAAAGAAAACTGACAATGATCAGCTCAGGTACACCACATGTGCTTTATTCAGTGTTAAATGCTAATAATGAGAGTCTGATCGCCTTTTTACAGCACATTTATTGCAATACTACTGAAAGCAGCAGCAGATAGTTCAGCTCCTGAAAATAAAATAAACCGCTTGAGATTGAACTTTAGATCTGTGACTCAGTGCAAAGCAACACATATCTGTGATTTAGCATCCACATTTAATGATGTTAAAGAGGTTTAATATGTATTAATTAGATTATAAACATTACCATTGCGCTGGAGTGCAGTGAGTGCACTATTCTGTGCTTCTGAATGCCTGTGTTTATATTTCTGTTGTGTTTCGTCTGGTGCAAACAGCCAAATTGCTCAACATTGCGTATCACGTCACGTAGCATGTTTTTAGGAAACAGGATTACAATGTGACCTGCTCACCTAATGTTTACGTTCATAATATTTATATTATTTGCTAATTAATAACCTCATGTGGAACTCTGAATCTGCGCCTCATTTCAGAGTCTGCTACTGTCTCATTTCGGAGGTCGCATTTCAGTCATGGGTGACTGCTTTCAGAGCCTTTCTGAATAAATGAACGCTGTTTTCCAGCAAGGCAACCCGAGGAGCTGAAATATAATTGGTTGATCTGGCAGTGGGCGGGTTCAATGAACAAAACAAAGACAGCCGTTCCGGGCACGTAACGCACTTCAGCATTGTTATTCAGATAAACAAGAATGTTCACTTGCATGTTTCTGAAATATCTGCAAACATATGATGGGATTTTTATGCTTTAGAGGAGTCAAAATCTTACATTCAGCACCTTTAATGCCTCATTCACACTAGCAGCGACTTTGTAGAAAATCTGTTCACATATGTGAAATCTGTTCACATATGTTCACATATGTAGTATAAACAGCACAAATACAACCGGAGAGGATCACGTAAACTCTACTGGTGCTCTCATTGGCTGTCGCTCAAGAAAGTCTCTCTTCATTTGCATAAATTTGAAAAATTCTCAACTTTGTTGCGTCAATCGACGCCCATCTGGTCGCCACGGGTCGCTGTCGCTCACGTAGACAGACGTCTCCAGAAGTCGTTCGCTCTCCATTATAATGAGCGGTCGCTTTGCCGCTGTGAGTCACTTGTAGTGTGAAAGAGGCTTGAATCTTAATCGTAAAAGGTCACTCATATAATAAATTGAGGCGGGATTAGCCTGTCACTCAAAAATAGAACACCACAACCATCCAATCAATTCCCAAAAAATAAGATCAAGCCCCGCCCACATTTGATCTCATTCTAGAATGTATTTATTTACGTTTTAATGCCCTATAAGCAGCATTGGGTATATTCATGACAACATGGGTAATAAGTTACCATGATGACAGCACATAATATTTGACTAGATATTCTTCAAGACACTAGTATTCAGCTTAAAGTGACATTTAAAGGCTTAACTAGGTAAATTAGGGTAAAGTTAGGGTAATTAGGCAAGTCACTGTATAACAGTGGTTTGTTCTGGAGACAATCCAACACTAATATTGCTTAAGGGGAATAATATTGACCTTAAAATGGGTTTAAAACTATTAAAAACTGATTTTATTCTAGCCGAAATAAAACAAATCAGACTTTCTCCAGAAGAAAAAACATTATAGGAAATACTGTGGAAAAATTCCTGAATCTGTACAACATCATTTGGGAAATATTCGAAACAGAAAAATCCTAATAATTCTGACTTCAACTGCGCATCACAACAGTGTGTCTTTGCTGGAGCTGACCTCTGCTCGTCTATCTGTGACGCTCTCTCTTTGGTCTTCTTGTCTCGTAACTCCGCCTCCTTCATCTCTCTGTCCTTCCTCTCCTTCTCCAGCTGCTGTCTCTCATCCACCGCTCTTCTCTTTTCCTCCTGAAGACGCTTCTCCTCATCTTTCTGAAAGTGGAAGAGAAATACAGTAGGCGAGAGTTCAAAGTGGCCATTACCGCCGGAGCTTATACCGCCGCCATTTAAAATTGCTGCCGCTCTGTTTTTAGTGTATGACCGCAGTTTGTGAATAAGCCGCCAGGGGGCACAAAGGGACGGGATGCGGACGGACAGAAATAGCCTTTACAGCAGCTTTAAATATGCTACTGTGCTTGTAAATGAGATTAAACAATAAGTCAAAGCATTATAATTCCTTCATTAATCATTTAAAATTTGTTAACACGCGTTATTGTAAACTTGTTAAGTGCAAAGAGGATTCGTTTTGGAAAATAGAATTGAAGAAGTAAAAGACAACTAACATTAACAATAAATAAATAAAGCTGTATTTTAGCCTAAATATAGAGAGATGTTCAGTGTTTGTTATTTTAATGGGACTAAAGCAGGTCGCACACCAGAAGCGCCACTCGGTGGCGCGCCGCGCAGCGCCATGTATTTTAGAATTCTAAACATGGGTTTCTATCAGGATACACACACACCGGCGCCGCAAGTCGGCGGCTGTCAACGGCGCCCGGCGATGGCTCAAGACGCAGTTCTATTTTCAGCCGCGCCACAGAGCGATTAGTTTCATGTTAAACATCATTCGAATGTGCGCGTCTGGTGTGTGATACTTTAAACTGTCATGTACGCATCCAAAATGGTGAAAAGCCTTGGAGTAACGATTGATGACCAACTAAACTTCTCTGACCACATTTCTAGAACTGCTCGATCTTGCAGATTCGCACTCTATAACATCAGAAAGGTCCGACCCTTCCTATCTGAACATGCAGCTCAACTCCTTGTTCAAGCTCTTGTTCTCTCCAAACTGGATTACTGCAACTCTCTACTAGCTGGGCTTCCAGCTAACTCTATCAACCCTCTTCAACTGCTCCAGAATGCAGCAGCACGAGTGGTCTTCAATGAACCTAAACGAGCACATGTCACTCCGCTGCTAGTCCGTTTGCACTGGCTGACAGTTGCTGCTCGCATCAAATTCAAAGCTCTGATGTTTGCCTACAAAGTGACTTCTGGCCTAGCACCTTCTTATCTGCTCTCGCTTCTGCAGATCTATGTGCCCTCCAGAAACTTGCGTTCTGTGAATGAACGTCGCCTCGTGGTTCTATCCCAAAGAGGGAAGAAATCACTTTCGCGAACGCTCACACTCAATCTGCCCAGTTGGTGGAATGAACTCCCTAACTGCATCAGAACAGCAGAGTCACTCGCTGTCTTCAAGAAACCACTAAAAACCCAACTATTTAGTCTCCACTACACTTACTAATCTGCAATAGCCTCTCTGAATATCACACTAACTGTACCAAAAAAATAAATAAATAAATAAAAAATTAAAAAATACTAATACTACTAATACTTCCCTTCTTAGACTTTACAGACCTGAAACTTGCCTACAGCACTTATTCATTGTTGCTCTTATAGTTGTGTAAGTTGCTTCCTTGTCCTCATTTGTAAGTCGCTTTGGATAAAAGCGTCTGCTAAATGACTAAATGTAAATGTACGCGCCGTGTCGCGGCGCTGAGCAGCGCTTCTGGTGTGCGACCTGCTTAAGACAAGACATTTTCATTTATGTTTTCATTTACGTTTTATTCACATTTTCGTTGTTGATTATATTTTACTATTTCATTTTTTGTCTTAATTATTGTTCATAATAATAAACGAATAATGAAAAATACATGAATAATAAATGAATAATAAAAATAGGCCTAAATAATTATTTATTTAAAGACACTTCGGCGAAACACTGAGTACCAAGGTTATAATAGTTTAGGGTTTCTCATTAGTTTTAGTTTTTATTTAGTTCTGACTTTTTGTTTTTAAATTCAGTCAGTTTTAATTAGTTTTAGAGGCAGATTTACTCGTTTCTATATTTTACAATTGCTTAGTTTTAGTTTAGTTTTGAGTAGTTTCAGTATTTGCGTTAGGAGCAAGATTCAAAATCACAGAATGAGTATTGTATAATAAAAACTGAACCAAACATGAACTACATTTTTGACACAAAACACTACCATCTACCCATCCTCAAACTCAAATTCAACAACCCACAAGATAGCAGCATTAAATGTTTGCATATTTAATTCACAAACAGCCGTCATGGGAGTCAAACAGGTTGAGAAGTGCATTTAAATGGTTATTTCATCTCAAGAAAGCAGAAAAAACGGTCTGCTGCAATACCTCAGCTTGAGCCCAGAATGTGTCTTTGTTGGTTTTCTTGATCTCCGACATGGCGTTGGTCTTCTGGTACACTGATCCCTGTATGGGAAAAACAGTGAGTGCTAAATTACGACAGATATCTTTCGACAGTGGAAAACTTCTGTGGGATGAAACCAAACATGCTAAGCGTAAAAACAGAGATGCCGCATGAAGCTAAAAGCGTAAGGGAAAATAAGCATTCATGCACAGCAGAATATAACCGAAGCAAGACTTGAACACGAGCTTAACCACTACAGGGCATATAGAGGAATCAGAGAGAGAAATCTAATACCTTCTTTCATACATTTTAAGACGTAAAGGTATCAACCGGCGACATTTTAACTAACAGTATTTTACTGACTGTAAGAAACAGCGGCACAGTGGTTAGCACTGTGGCCTCAAGGCAAGAAGGTCGCTGGTTCGAGCCTCGGCTGGGTCAGTTGGCATTAATGTGTGAACTTTGCATGTTCTCCCCATGTTGGCGTGGGGTGTACTTTAAGGCCCCATGGACACCCTGCACTATATATTGATGACATCGGTGTTTTCTCATTCACAGTGTACTACAGACCCGTGACTCAGCTGCAGTTTGTGTCTCCATGTGGATCTGTGCAGAGAAATGTCTCCAAAGCACCATAACATTATCCACAGTACCAGCAATTCTGGCTCATTCCCTCGACGTGAAACTCCTGACGCTGCACTGTGAAAGAGTGTCTGAGATAAACAGGCTGGGCTATCACCACTGTGCCATCATAACACCAGTCAGATCAATCATAACACTGATGCCTGAAGCGCGACCCTTGTGTGCTGTTGAGGATGTTTTCCTCCACTCTGGGGTGATTTATTGCTTAATTTGGCCACAACCTTCTCTGTGTTTCAGCAAATAGGATGATTTTTGCTGACAAATCTTATTTTGACACTTATTTTGGGAAAATGCTGTGGGATTTTTTAAAAAACTGAACATTACACTCCAGGGTTTAACATAGGGTTGGGTATCATTTGGTTTTTTTTCTATACCGGTGCTAAATCGATACTTTTAAAACGGTACCGGTGCCAAAACGGTGCCTGAACAGATACCTTTTAGACACAAAATTAATAGACAAAAATAAAAATTATAAATAAATAAATAAATAAATTAAAAAAAAAAAAAAAAAATATATATATATATATATATATATATATATATATATATATATATATATATATATATATATTTATATATTTATATATATATATATATATATATATATATATATATATATATATATATATATATATATATATATATATATATATTTATATATATATATATATATATATATATATATATATATATATATATATTTATATTTATATTTATATATATATATATATATTTATATTTATATTTATATATATATATATATATATATTTATATATATATATATATATATATATATATATATATATATATATATATATATATATATATATATATATTTATATATATATATTTATATATATATTTATATATATATATATATATATATTTAAATATATTTATATATATATATATATATATATATTTATATATATATATATTTATATATATTTATATATATATATATATATATTTATATATATATATATTTATATATATTTATATATATATATATATATATATATATATATATATATATATATATATATATATTTATATATATTTATATATATATATATATATATATATATATATATATATATATATATATATATATATCACTATCATTATAATTGAACAATATACATATATATTTATAACAAGTTAAAAAGTAAACATCAATTCATATTTTATTTATTTGAATTGCATTAATAAATTTCTTTTGATCATTTGTTTATTAGCATAAATGCAAGATTTGCATTATGCCATTAACATTACATTAGCTTACTACTAACCTGTGTCAGGAGCACCTTTTTTCTGGGTTTGGGGCTAAGAGATGAGGTTAGAGATGGTCCATTCCTCACCTTTAAGGTGATTCCAAGAGCCCTCGCATGTTATAGGTTTGTTGTTAATGTTGGTGTGTCAGAATCATTGCTTGTAAAATATGGGCATGCTGTAGAATGCTTAATTTAAGCAAATTAGATGAACACGATCCGGTGCCACATCTGGCCTGAGTAGGGCAGCCGGAGTCTCCGGCAGGTGAAAATCTAGCCGGAACTGGCCTGAGTGTATTTGCTATCTAGGGTGCGTTGTGAGCACTACCGGACTCAGAGGGGTGCAGAAGAAAATCCCACATTCAGAGAATTCAGCAAACTTTCTGATCACGGCCTGAGGAGAAATGTTTCCTAATTACAAAACGCTGGCTGAAGCGGCGCTAGTAAATCCCGTTTTTGGTCACGAGAAGTCGACTTTCCGAGGCAAAGACAGTCTCCGTTGATGCGTTTGATTAAGCACAGGCAAACACCAGTTCAGGTCGACGCAGGAGGAAGATATGAGTTGAGGCAGATAGGAGTTATTGTTCATTTGTCAAATAAATAAATGAATAATTTAGCCTATATGCTCGTCGTGCAACTTCATTATTAAAATATGAATGAAAAATGTGATTAGAAAGTCTGCAAATGAAATAACGATCAATAATAAGTTATGATGGAAATTTTACAACCCTCTCCGTCAAAATGACGGACAATGAGAAAGTCTAACGTGACCTCTGGCATACACATACATTTATACACATATTTATATATAAACAGTGCACTATTGGTAGTGTGTGTGTGTGTGTGTGTGTGTGTGTGTGTGTGTGTGTGTGTGTGTGTGTGTGTGACTGACCACAGGTCCCTGCGGCCCCGAGTCTCTGAAGCGGCTGGTCTCTTTGTGAAAGCTGTAGTTTGCTCCTGAAGCTTTGGCCACTTTCTCCATGACAGCATCAGGCTCCACGTCCTCCTCCGCACGAGCGTTTATTGTCACATGAGCTCCCTGTCGAAACAAACAGCACCAACAGATCAGTCACACACACATACACGACATGTTTTCAGCACTCATTATAAACATGCGCACAGAGGAAACGTCGGTCGCAAGTGTCAAGATTCACAGTCTGATTTAAAATAAAACAAACCCACGCACACACACACTTTCACTGGCTTATTTATTAGCAACCTTTGGCTGCATGCTCTCAATATAAACACACAACACCTTCTAATCAGGCATTACACAGTCACTTCCCTGTTTACACACTTCCTTGTTTACAGCAATGCATCTGATGCAAAGAAATAAACAGCAGAGAAATCCAGATTCAAACATCAGTCCTCTCTCTTCATTATGTACTGATTTTTTATAAATATAAATGGGTTGATGGGTTGATGACATCATCCATCCCCGATGGCTTATAGACATCACGATGCTGAGCCGGCATCGCGATCCTCCACCCTGCCCTCGCCGCAGAAGCAAGCCGCTCACAAAAACATACACTTAGGCCCCGTTTACCCTAATACAGCTTAGTTTTAAAATGGCATGTAGCTGCATAATGACTAACAAACCAAATCAAGTGCGTGTGGCTCTGGATTTAGCTCATGATGTTATATTCTGTGAACTGCAGCGATGCGAGTCATAACGAGACTTCACCCTATATAAACCCAATCACAGTATTCACAGTAACCACATGCTGAAAACTGACAAAACGGTTGAGATACCTTTAGAAAGTTGGCCATAGAGCTGACGTGGTTCGCACACTGGCCTTTTCTGGCATCTTTAACACCCTCGCCGGTCTGAAAAATAAGAGGACATCATGTACATTAAAACATAATAACAAACAAACATGTTTGCATATTAGGAAAAGCTGATAATAATAATTTTGCGCCGCTGTAACGAAGTCCATCATAATATAGCACTATCAGGCTTGAAATTCAACAATGAATCTATATATAGAACTATATATATATATAAAAAAATGGAACCGTTTGGAATGAAACAGCATATATTTAAAGAAGAATGGTTCAAAATTATACTCACCCAGTTGATGAGGACGTATTTGGGAAGTCCAGAGTTGGGGTCTTTAACACGGCAAAACCCATACATGACCTTCCCACTATTCAGCTCCTCCACCATCTCCTCCAGACCTCCATCTGAAAAACACAAACATCTGACCGGATGAGCCAGTTTCAACGCATGCTTCGGGTCCGGTTGATCCAAGCATCTGCTGAAGTTTTAGGGTGCTTTCACACCTACACTTTTGTTTTGGAACGTATCTCGTTTGCCCAGTTAGCGCGGTTCGTTTGGCATATGTGAACAGGGCAATCGCGCTCTGTTCCGCGCCAAAGTAATCGCTCCGAGATCGCTTGAATGAGGTGGTCTCGGCTCGATTGAAACGAACCCTGAAGCGGTTCGATTGCAGTGAGAAAGCGATCCGATCCGAGCGCGGTTATATCACAGTGTTTTATGGATATGTAATAGGCTTACGGCTATATGAAGAGAGAATTATGAGTATGGCGGGAAGTTTCACGAGTCTCCGGATGCCCGCAAACGAGTGATGATCTCCCGGTAATCTCGCGTCTCCCTCCCGGTCCTCAAATAGGCATCGTCCCGCACCCTTCTCACCCCTTCCCACCGCATCTCTCCTCAGACACGTCGAGCGGGCACACCCTGTCAATCACCACCAAACCACCACCTCTCCTGACAGCTGAGCGGGACGCTGCAAAATAAACCCTGACACTCTGACCAATGTGAGGAGAGTTTACTCGCACGTGACTTGTTTTAGCTCTTTTGGTCCGATTAGAAACTTTGCAGTGTGAAAGCGAACCGCTCCAAGAGCAAAGAGCAACAATGTAACAATTGTAATCTCTGTTTCGGAACAACTGAATCGATTCACAGGTGTGAAAACTCCCTTAAACACAAGGTCAAGCAGACCAAATAAGTGCTGTCGAATGATTAATCACAAAAGTTCATATTTACAATATAAATTGGTGTGCACCGTGCATATATTTGTGTACATAAACATATTCATGACTATATTACGTAAAATATTTGCTTATTTACAGCAGTCCAATTCTTTTCTTTTCAAACACGCAAGAACGGCTGACAACACTTCAGATAAATCTGGGCCTGTCCTTGACCGTCTGTCGGTTCAGAGCACTGCTCATGTAATCAACTCAGAGAACACACTGCACCGTGAAACAATTCCTGCAGGCTAAAGACACGGACAGCATTTGCTTCAAACACACACTAAAGCCTAATGCGCACACAGCTTATTTCCAGCACTTTTCACATGTTCTTCATCATTTTGAGCAATTGATTTTCATTGGTGATGGGCGAAATGCCACTTAAAGATCACCCCATAATTTAAGCCACTTAAAGGAACAGTACACCCAAAAATAAAGATCACCCCAAAATTTAAGCCACTTAAAGGAACAGTACACCCAAAAATAAAGATCACCCCATAATTTAAGCCACTTAAAGGAACAGTACACCCAAAAATAAAGATCACCCCAAAATTTAAGCCACTTAAAGGAACAGTACCCCCAAAAATAAAGATCACCCAATAATTTAAGCCACTTAAAGGAACAGTACACCCAAAAATAAAGATCACCCCATAATTTAAGCCACTAAAAGGAACAGTACACCCAAAAATAAAGATCACCCCATAATTTAAGCCACTTAAAGGAACAGTACACCCAAAAATAAAGATCACCCCATAATTTAAGCCACTTAAAGGAACAGTACACCCAAAAATAAAGATCACCCCATAATTTAAGCCACTTAAAGGAACGGTACACCCAAAAATAAAGATCACCCCATAATTTAAGCCACTTAAAGGAACAGTACACCCAAAAATAAAGATCACCCCATAATTTAAGCCACTTAAAGGAACAGTACACCCAAAAATAAAGATCACCCCATAATTTAAGCCACTTAAAGGAACGGTACACCCAAAAATAAAGACCCCCCCTATAATTTAAGCCACTTAAAGGAACAGTACACCCAAAAATAAAGATCACCCCATAATTTAAGCCACTTAAAGGAACAGTACACCCAAAAATAAAGATCGACCCATAATTTAAGCCACTTAAAGGAACAGTACACCCAAAAATAAAGATCGCCCCATAATTTATTCAACCTCAAGCCGTTCTTGGTGACTTCTTTTCTGTCAGACGAACAGTCTGAGTATATATGCTGTATAATAGTGATGGATAGTGACTTTTATTTTGAAGAATCCAAAAGCAAATTGCTATAGCCTGAACGTGTGGTGCAGATCAAACCAAATAGCAGAACCCACGCTAACTGATGTCTGCTTGGTGCGTCTCGGACTTTAAACGGCAGTAATAATCATGCATGATTAATTATCCCAGCTTTTGCACACATGATACGGATGTGAACGACTGTAAATCAGCGCATACACACCTCCTTTCTCTGCCAGCCTGATGTCATTGGTGTTTCCCTCGTAGGTGAAGAGAACCCTGCAGAACACAAACGCACACACGTAAGGGCAATGCATTACATAAGAGATAACCCTCCAGGCCACTGAAGATGAGGACGACACGACACACTCACATATATATATATATATATATATATATATATATATATATATATATATATATATATATATATATATATATATATATATATATATATATATATATATATATGTATATATATAAATATATATATATATATATATATATATATATATATATATATTTTATATTTATACATATATATATATTTTTTTATATTTATATATATATATATATATATATATATATATATATATATATATATTATATTATATATATTATATTTATATATATGTATGTATATATATATATATATATATATATATATATATATATATATATATATATATATATATATATATATATATGTATGTATGTATGTATGTGTATATATATATATATATATATATATATATATATATGAAGATATATATATATATATATATATATATATATATATATATATATATATATATATATATATATATATAAATGAATACGCCCTCTCTTCTTGTTTTACTTGAGATTACGCCTTAATAGAATCTCATATGCCCCGCCCCCTTCTCCCATTGGCTTTTTATTTGATGTGCTTGAGCTCAACCACTCTCACTGGCAAAGCTGTGAGAAAAGCAAAACACTATTGGCTGCTTTTAAAAAAGGGGGAGGAGCTACTATATGTCCCACCCTCTTTTTATGTTTTGAGATTGCGTCAAGCATCAAATAAAAATACCCATTTCAAAGCACTTCCTGAGACATTTAACACAGGAATATTGACTGATTTAATTCAGGAAAAAAAATGTAATGTTAGGTTGTATAATAAAAATAACATGTATAAGCCATGCTCTCAAATAAAAAGGGTCAACTTTCAGGAATTTGCAGCGGTTATGATTATATTTTGGGCATATTTAATAACACTGAACTGACAACTGGAATCAAACCTAAGAATAGCTCAAAATCCATTTTTAATCCAATCACGGCCCAAGAAATGGATCTGGATTAAAACATGAGGCGCCAAATGATTTCCACCTCTAGTTTGTAACGAAGTTGGTTTTGAGGCGAGATCATCTTCGATTCTCTCTAAACTGAGGCATTTGTGCAGACAGGAAGCTGTGTGAGCTTCCTCTCTGACTTAACACCAGTGTCTTGACTGTAAGAAACAGGAAGTACTATAATGAGGAATAAGTCGTATTTATTTCTAGAAGATCTCTCTGGTCAGATCGTCCTGTGACTTTTTAAGCTGTGGTTTGACATGAAAATGAAAGTTGTAACAGTCAACACGTGTGTGTGTGTGTGTGTGTGTGTGTGTGTGTGTGTGTGTGTGTGTGTGTATATACATATACTGTTGAAGTCAGAATTATTAGCCCCCCTATTAATTTATTTTTTTTAGCAAGTTATTGTATAAAGATGGTTCTGTAGACTATATTTAAGCTAAAATATATAGCTTAAAGGGGCTAATAATTTTGTCCCTAAAATGGTCTTTAAAAAATTTAAAACTGCTTTTATTTTAGCCGAAATAAAACAAATAAGACTTTCATCATTTGAGAAATATTTAAAAAAGAAACATAAATTCAAAGGGGGCAAATAATTCTGACTTCAACTGTATGCAAGTATGTAAGTATGTATGTATAATATACGTATATAAACGTGTAATATATATATATATATGAGCAATTCCAATGAAATGTCAACTTTGCCATGAAAAAAATAAGTTTTCACCAAAATATTAAAATTGTTTCTGCGTTTTTTTGCGATGCAATCTCAAAGCAATTCGTCATTTTTTGATTTAGTGGCCAATGCGTATGAATTCGTACGATCTACTTTGAACTATTTAGTACGATTTGTTCATCACTCAATGATGGTTGAGATTAGGGTGCCACTCCTCCTTTTTAAAATCGTACATTTTTGTACGACTGAACCCATATGAATTTGTACGAATTAGCACACTAAACTGACAAAACGTCAAATACTTATGTTTTTTTGTGAGATCAGGCTGTTTTTTGTGTTAGCAAGTATTTTACAGTACTTTAAATACTCAAAAATGTCTCTGTAAATGTTTTCAAACTACTATATTTGATTTACCAAAAATCACACAAGTAGAAATTTCACATCTGTCACATCCATAACGAATCTTTTTTGTCATGAATAAAAAAAACAAATAAATAAAATAAAATAAAAAAGTCATATAAAATCAATCGTTTTTGTTCTATAGAGAGCTACCTCATATCCTTTTGCTTAATGTTGTTTCTTTTGGGTGGTGCAGTTTGATTCACAGAATTTCTACAAAGTATGTTGTATACTGTAAAATTGCATACATTTTTCATCACATCAGTAACACATGTTTATTTCCCTCATTTAAAATATAAAATATGTTTACAGATTGATATTTTTCTGATCCCTTAACTCAGGTCAGTTGTTTTGGAAAATATAAACAGATGTCTGATGTAGATCTATCTATCAATCAATCAATCAATCAATCAATCAATCAATCAATCAATCAATCAATCAATCAATCAATCAATCAATCAATCAATCAATCAATCAGTCTGTCTGTCTGTCTGTCTGTCTGTCTATCTATCTATCTATCTATCTATCTATCTATCTATCTATCTATCTATCTATCTATCTATCTATCTATCTATCTCTGTCTGTCTGTCTGTCTGTCTGTCTGTCTGTCTGTCTGTCTGTCTGTCTGTCTGTCTGTCTGTCTGTCTGTCTGTATGCAAGTATATATATTGTTTAATAATAATAGATTCCAAAAAAACAAAATACAACAATATTGTAGAAACATTTGGAATATGTAATGTTTTTAAATGTTTTTCCAAGAAGTTTTTTTTGTGACAAGAAATGCAGTAAAAAGTCACTGTTAGATACTATTACACTTTAAAGCTGAATGTAAATGTTAATGTGTAAAGCTACATTTTCTGCATTTTCATAACTCCAGCCTCACATTATCCTTCAGAAATAATTCACTCAAATGCTGAGAAACATTTATTTCTGCCAGTTGTAGTTTAGTTCTAATTTATAAACCATTTACAGAGACTTTTGGTTAATTTACTAACATAAACATTCGATTGGTAGTGCACAATGTTATTATGTTTTGTTTGAGCTTTCTTAAATCAACTTTAACCCTCTTCAATCTGTAAGGTTTTTTCAAATGATGTCAAATCTCTGGGCAAAAAGCCGAGTGTAATTAATGTAGGTCATTTATAATCACACATCCTTCCCCACAGAGTTCCTCGTTTTCACTTTGAAAATGAAACTCACACTTACACTTACAGGCACAGAGCTACAGGACTTTGGTCTGGGGTTAAACATTAATAGCATTTCCTCAGGTTATAATCAGTATAGCCTTTTGATGCAGGAGTGTCTCTGACCTACTTAAAACTGCCCTTCATCATTGTATACACTGCAAAACAAAGCTTTTCTTCGAGATTTTGTCTTGTTTTTAGTATAAATAACTAAAAAAAATATGAATAAATCTTGAATCAAGAAGCATTTTCTAGAAAAATGTTTTGTTTTCCAAAATAATAAGTCTGAACTTAATGTTTTTTCCTTAAAACAAAGCAAAATAATCATGTTTTTGCGCAAATGTGGCATGGCGCAACACAATTGACTCAAAACACTCTCTTATTCTTAAAACACACCCAGAACTCATTAAGAGAATAAGCACAGCCCTGTTAGACCATGCGTCGGGGCGCAGAGCATATTTATCCATCCTTAAAGTAGCAAAAGTGGATTCAGACACGCTCTTATGACCTTTGCACCATGAGCTTTAGACTTTGCGCCTTGATCAGTGGTTCTCAAACTAGTGGTAAGCAGGCTTCCTTCTAATGGTACGCGGAGGAATCGCTGAATAATTAAAGTAAAAAAGGAACACACTTTTAACCCTTTGACATGTACGATAACACCGATGTGATGAGTAAACAGATTTTATTAGGCTAATTCTTTTATTTTACTTTCAATTTTCTGATGTTTGTTATGTATTCTATCATTTGAAGCTAATCTGAAACGGTTGTTGGGGGCGTATCCCGTATTTTATATCCCAATGCTGACAGGTTTAGTTTAATCACTTTACTGACACAAACAGCCCACACTAACGTGCAGTAAGAATATATAATTTCTAATTTAAATATGTAAATTCAATTCATATATCTAAAATATAAGCTAATGTTTAGATTTCAAAGATATACAAATAAGTCAAATATACATGCATCATATATTTCAAAGTTTATCAAAAAGAGTTATATGAATATGATGACATATAGCTTGTATTTATGAGGTTCAAAGAAACATTTCTGTGTTTTGATGAATAGGCTAGTTTATGATAATACTTTACATTTAAGTACAGCAGTTTTCTTTTTACTTTTTAAGAACAGTGCTATTTTTTATTAACTTTTAGAAGCACATTTTAATTTTAATGTCGACATTTATTTATTTATTTTAACCCGTATGCACAGTACAGTGTTAATGTTTAAACTATTTATGTTTAAAGTGGCTGACAATAATAAATATTTATAATAAGAAGAATTAATCTGCCACGTTTTTGAACTGCGCAGAGCTGTAGCTGCTTAGTTAGGCCCTTTACGCTACGGTATTTCAATACCGGTCATTATGGTTGTACTTGGAGAAACTATTTTTTTCTGAGGTGGTACTTAATGAAAAAAGTTTGAGAACCCCTGGCCAATAACAATCATGGTTACTACAACCTAAAGTTGGCTTAAAAAAAAGTTTTTCGTACAGATTGTATTAATGCTAATGAGCATTTATGAGATGACGAACACAAATTAGGTGTTAGATTAGCAGCTATATGCTATAAATGAGGATGTTAGCGAGTGAAGAGACACAAACAGAACAACTTCAGCTCCGTTCATTAAAAGTCAGTCCCTAACGAAATTACCATGTTTTTTAATAGTTAAAATTGTAGTAACCAAGTTTTTTTTGGCACAATGACTTCCATTTGTGTTGAGTTACTATCCTAAAACTATGGTTGGTGTTGCAAAACCATATAAATTGGGGTTACCATAATAGTCCAGGATAATCTCAAACTAACTACGGTTTTTCCAATGAAATAGTTTTCTGTAAGGGTTGTATTGATGCTAATGAGCATTTATGAGATGATTAATAAATAATAAGGCGTTTGATTAGCAGCTAGCATGCTATAAATGAGGATGTCAGTGAGTGAACAGGCACAAACGAAACAACTTCACCTCAGTTCATCAAAGGTCAGCCCCATACAAAATTAACCATGTCTTTTTATTAGTAAAAATGAAGTAAACAAGTTTTTTTTTTGGCACACTGACTTCCATTTGTGTTGAGTTACTTATCCTAAAACTATAGTTGGTGTTGCAAAACCATATAAATTGGGGTTATCATAATAGTCCAGGGTAATCTCAAACTAACTATGGTTTTTCCAATGAAATAGTTTTACCATGGTAACTCTAGCACCAAATTGAAGCCATTGTGTTAATAACAATCATGATAACTGCAGTTTTACTATAAAAAAATCTGTTAATTTCTGTAAGGGTTGTATTGATGCTAATGAGCATTTATGAGATGATTAACAAATAATAAGGCGTTTGATTAGCGGCTAGCATGCTATAAATGAGGATGTCAGTGAGTGAACAGACACAAACGAAACAACTTCACCTCAGTTCATTACAGGTAAATCCCTTATGAAATTAACCATGTTTTAATAGTAAAAATGTAGTAACCAAGTTGGCACACTGACTTCAGTTACTATGGTAAAACTATGGTCGATGTTGGAAAACCATATAATTTGGGGTTATCATAGTCCATGGTAATCTCAAATTAACTGTGGTTTTTCAAGTCAAATAGTTTCACCATGGTAACTGTAGTACCAAATAGTCATTGTATTAATAACAATCATGATTACTATAATTTTACTATTTTAAAAATCTGTTAATTTCTGTATTTATGCTAATGAGCATTTATGAGAAGATAAACAAATAATAAGGCGTTTGATTAGCGGCTAGCATGCTATAAATGAGGATGTCAGTGAGTGAACAGACACAAACGAAACAACTTCACCTCAGTTCATCAAAGGTCAGCCCCATACAAAATTAACCATGTCTTTTTATTAGTAAAAATAAAGTAAACAAGTTTTTTTTTGGCACACTGACTTCCATTTGTGTTGAGTTACTTATCCTAAAACTATAGTTGGTGTTGCAAAACCATATAAATTGGGGTTATCATAATAGTCCAGGGTAATCTCAAACTAACTATGGTTTTTCCAATGAAATAGTTTTACCATGGTAACTCTAGCACCAAATTGAAGCCATTGTGTTAATAACAATCATGATAACTGCAGTTTTACTATAAAAAAACTGTTAATTTCTGTAAGGGTTGTATTGATGCTAATGAGCATTTATGAGATGATTAACAAATAATAAGGCGTTTGATTAGCGGCTAGCATGCTATAAATGAGGATGTCAGTGAGTGAACAGACACAAACGAAACAACTTCACCTCAGTTCATCAAAGGTTAATCCCTTATGAAATTAACCATGCTTTAATAGTAAAAATGTAGTAACCAAGTTGGCTCACTGACTTCAGTTACTATGGTAAAACTATGGTCGATGTTGGAAAACCATATAATTTGGGGTTACCATAGTCCATGGTAATCTCAAATTAACTACGGTTTTTCAAATCAAATAGTTTCACCATGGTAACTGTAGTACCAAATAGTCATTGTATTAATAACAATCATGATTAATATAATTTCACTATTTTAAAAATCTGTTAATTTCTGTATTTATGCTAATGAGCATTTATGAGAAGATTAATAAATAATAAGGCGTTTGATTAGCGGCTAGCATGCTATAAATGAGGATGTCAGTGAGTGAACAGACACAAACGAAACAACTTCACCTCAGTTCACTAAATGTCAGCCCCATACAAAATTAACCATGTCTGTTAAATAGTAAAAATGAAGTAAACAAGTTTTTTTTTTGGCATACTGTCTTCCATTTGTGTTGAGTTACTATGGTAAAACTATTATTGGTGTTGCAAAACACCACTTACGGGTTACCATAGACCATGGTGATCTCAAAATAACTATGGCTTTTCAAAATCAAATAGTTTACCATGGTAACGTTAACTGTAACACCAAATTGAAGCCATTGTGTTAACAACAATCATGTTTACTATAATTTTACTGTTTTAAAAATCTGATAATTTCTGTAAGGGTTATATTGACGCTACTGAGCATCTATGAGATGATAAACACAAATAATAAGCGTTTGATTAGCGGCTAGCATGCTATAAATGAGGATGTCAGTGAGTGAACAGGCACAAACCCTGGAGTTTCCACTCACCAGTTCGTCTCCGACTTCTCGCCCACCACCTCATTATAGGCCGCGGTGAGCGCAGGCCCGTTTTTACTCAGATTCACCGCCATGATGGAGGAATGTGCGGGGTTTCGGAGGTCCGACAACGGGGAAAGATGCAGTGAACTCCGGCGGCAGATCAGGATCTCTCCCTTGGCTCTACGCACACAGGAAGCATCACGTAGCACTCACTCCTCCCTGTCAGCCACATACGAAGCCTACTATGGTGAAGGTGGAGCTCATGAATATTAATCACGCAAAGCGAGGTTTTGCCGAATTCGCGTTTCTGATTCGCTAAAGCGCTGACGCTCGGGATGTTTGCGGGTGCCAGCTGGCGAATGATGACTTATCTTATAAATATTAATTACTTCTCAATGTTTTTTTGTATTATTGGTTTAATAACGATTCGCACAGAGTATAAAATAATTACAGAAGATCAGTTATTACACTTATAGCTATATTATTAACAAAATAATTTAAATAAAAGTCGTACACAAACCATATGAAAATTCTGAAGGTTACCGTAAAATGGTAACACACGATTGACAATGAGCTTTTTAATAAAATTTATTTTAATAATTTAATTGTGATTTGTATCATGACAAACATAAAATGGCAATAATAGAAAAAAATATTACAATAAGACAGAGACAAAGATTTACCAAATAAAATATATATTTATTATATTATTCTAATGCATAAAGGTACTTTCTATTTACACTTATGAATAAAGAATAATTATATATATATATATATATATTTATATATATATATATATATATATATATATATATATATATATATATATATATATATATATATATATATATATGGCCACTATATTTGGTACACCTGTACAACAGCTTGTTAACGCAAATTTCTTATCAGCCAATCACATGACAGCAACTCAATGCATTTAGGCATGTAGACATGGTCAAGATGATTTGCTGCAGTTTAAAGTGAGCATCAGAATAAGGAAGAAAGGGGATTTAAATGACTTTGGCATGGTTGTTGGTGCCAGACGGGCTGCTCTGAGTATTTCAGAAACTGCTGATCCACTGGGATTTTCATGCACAACCATCTCTAGGGTTTACATAGAATGCTCCAACAAAGAGGAAATATCCAGCGAGCGGCAGTTCTGTGGGGCAAATGCCTTGTTGATGGTCAGAGGAGAATGGCCAGACTGGTTCCAGCTGATATAAAGGCAACAGTAACTCAAATAAGCACTCGTTGCAACCGAGCTCTGCAGAAGAGCATCTCTGAACACACAACACGTCCAACCTTGAGGCGGATGGGCTACAGCAGCAGAAGAGCACACCGGGTGCCGCTCCTGTCAGCTAAGAACAGGAAACTGAGGCTACAATTCACACAGACTCACCAAAACTGGACAATAGAAGATTGGAGAAACGTTGCTGCTCTGATGAGTCTCCATTTCTGCTGACACATTCGGATGCTCGGGTCAGAATTTGGCATCAGCAACATGAAAGCATGGATCCATCCTGCCTTGTATCAGCGGTTCAGGCTGGTGGTGGTGGTGTAATGGTGTGGGGGAGATTTTCTTTGGGTCCATTAGTACCAATTGAGCATCAACGCCACAGCCTACCTGAGTATTGCTGCTGACCATGTCCATCCCTTTATGAGCACAGTGTCTCCATCTTCTGATGGCTACTTCCAGCAGGATAACACACCATGTCATAAAGCTCAGTCATCTCAGACTGGTTTCTTCTTCAAATCTGCAGCTACCGTGTAATGCTATCATGTCAATATGGATCAAAATCTAGGAATATTTCCTATATATATTTATAATTTATCCTTATCATTGAATAACACCAGAATAATATTGTATAAATACAGCCATAAAATTAATGTAGGCCTACAATACTTTCATTTTCTCTTCTTCCTTATTACAAAAACACACACCAATCAGTGTGTTTACAAAACTTTACAGTTACCTGTGTTACAGAATACTCTAGAACGATTGCGCTCTCATTTTATTTGTGATCCTAAAACGGTTGGGGATCTTAAAAGTTGCTTTCCTACTGACACCATGAAGTTGTGATCTCCACAAACCAGTGGCTAAAGACTTTTGATGAGCCTTCGTCGTAGTAGAGTTTAAACATTTTAAATCAAAACTATCCGGCAGCGCCATCTGCTGGACAGACATGAAAGCTGCACGTGGATCTGCTTACTACTACAGTTCAAGAAATAACATTAAATAAACTAATATGCAAATTAGACTACTTGAACAACAAGGGGGCGCTTTTAAAAACAAGTCATGTATGTGGGAACATCCTAAATTGACAGTATATAAACGATTTATCATCAGGTCAAAAATACAAGCAACATTATTACGGGTTTTTTTTATGATTTAATGTAATGTAAATTAAATATTTAACTGAACATAATATTTTCCATTTGAGTCAGCTTTGCATCACAGTGATAAATTATGTTTTCTAGATAATTAATAAAATATTTGAGGTACTTTCATGTGTCATTGTTGACAAGTGATTAATTCAGAATAAAAGTTCAGACTAAATATATTTGTGCAAATAGTGTATATAAACAGATCCGTGAATATATTGTATAAACTAATATGTAAATAATTTTTTTGATATATTTGTTTAGTATATTTTTGTATTTTATGTTTAGTATTTTTCAAATATACAAAAATATACACAGTTCACATGTATATATTATGTAAACGCAAACATTTATCTAGGATGTGATTTTTCTCGATTAATCATTTACATATATTACATAATCATTTACCACAAAATTACATAGATAGAGTTAATATATATAAATATAGAGTTAATATATATATATAAATATAGAGTTAATATATATATATAAATATAGTTAATATATATATATATATAAATATAGAGTTAATATATATATATATAAATATAGAGTTAATATATATATATATAAATATAGAGTTAATATATATATATATAAATATAAATATAGAGTTAATATATATATATATAAATATAGAGTTAATATATATATATATATATAAATATAGAGTTAATATATATATATATATATATATAAATATAGAGTTAATATATATATATAAATATAGAGTTAATATATATATATATATATAAATATAGAGTTAATATATATATATATATATAAATATAAATATAGAGTTAATATATATATATATATAAATATAGAATTAATATATATATATATATATATATATATATATATATATATATATATATATATATATATATATATATATATATATATATAGAGTTAATATATATATGGGGGCGGCAGCATCATGTTGTGGGGCTGTTTTGCTGCAGGAGGGACTGGTCCACTTCATAGCATAGATGGCATCATGAAGAAAGAACATCATGGAGAAATACTGAAGCAACATCTCAACACATCAGCCAGGACATTAAAACTTGGCCACAAATGGGTCTTCCAAACAGACCATGACCTTAAGCATACTGCCGAATTAGTTCAAATGTGCTTTAAGGACAACAGAGTGAATGTTTTGGAGTGGCCATCACAAAGCCCTGATGTCAATCCTATAGAAAATTTGAGGAGTTGAAAAAGCTTGTGTGAGCCAACAAATCTGACTCAGTTACACCAATTCTGTCAGGAGGAATAGGCCAAAATTCCTGCAAACTATTGCGAGAAGCTTGTGGAAGGAGACCCGAAACATTTGACCAAAGTTATACAGTTTAAAAGCAAAGCTAAAAAATACCAAGGAAATAAGTGTAAAGTTTTGATTGTCTAGAAATTAATACAGAAAAGTCTCATTATTCTGGCATTTAGCAAATGTAAATTATTCAGGTAATCCTAACGGACCTAAAATAGTAAACGTTTCGTGATTTAATAGCAGACATTTAAACATTTTTTTAGAGTATTTGTAAACTTTTGCTTACAACTGTATTTATATATGTATATGTATGTGTGTGTGTGTGTATATATATATATAGTCTAAGCAGAGTCAGACCTGCCTGTCCTAATGAAATCATTAATAATCAAGACATGATCAAGTTTTATTGTGCTCAAATAAGCATCATCTAGAGGCCTTTGCCTTTTATATAAGCCACTTCTGATACCAAATCATCAACTAGAAGTCAAGATATTATTTGCTGTTCGTAGAACTTGCATAGACGACAAGACTTTTGTCAGGGAGTAAAGTCAATGACAGTGTCAGAGTGCAAATATATGAGTGTTGCAACCACAATAAATCCAAGAGGCTGAATTAAACAAAAGGAGCTTTATTGACTAAAGTTGGAGGTTGGTCTGATTTAAATGAGGAGAGCCGGCGGATGACGGGGTTTTCTAGCTCATTATGGCTCTGTGTACACATACAGTACCAGTCAACAGGAAAACACAAAGTAAACAGTACAGTACAGTTGCTTATACATTGATGGTTAAGGCTAAGGTTTTATTGAGGGGAGGCGAGAGAATGGAAAAAGATCCCTGATATTTTGCAAAATAGCTGCGGAAAAACAAAGGGTTTGGAGTGCAAAGCATTGCGTTTCTGCCTTTACATGATCCGAGAAAGAGTTGAGCTGATGGCTGGAAGACCACAAATAAATAGCTAATAAATAAATAACTTAATAGATGCACAACTAGTGAGCCACGTTCAGTCATGAACGCGTTGCAGACACAAAGAGCCGGTTTTCCAATCAAAGTCAGGAGAAGTTGGCGAGAAATTTACATTCGATTCAATTTAAAAGTGAACAAAAAGGAAGAAAATGGTTCATTTATGTACCATCGGGTCATTCAAAACACACTTTGCTGCGAGGAACACAAAAGCAGACGCTGAGTAGAATGTTCAAGCTGCACTTTTCCATTCAATAATGGGTTATTATTTAGTTATGTACCACCAGGTCATTCAAAACACACTTTGCTGCGAGGAACACAAAAGCAGACGTTGAGTAGAATGTTCAAGCTGCACTTTTCCATTCAATAACCGGTGATTTTTCATTTAGGTACCATTGGGTCATTGAAAACACACCTTTGTTGCGAGGAACACAAAAGCAGACATTGAGTAGAATGTTCAAGCTGCACTTTTCCAACAGTTTTACTCAAATTTTACTAAACTTTTTATTAAATGTTTGTATTTACTCGATAACAATGTACTAAACCTGAAAAGTTTCAGACTTCACTTTTCCATTCAGAAACGGGTTATTATTTATTTATGTACCATCATGTCATTTAAAACCCACTTTGTTGTTATGAACACAAAAGCAGATGTTGAGTAGAATGTTCAAGCTGCACCTTTCCAACAGTTTTACTAAAATTTTAATAAACTTTGATGGATTTTTATTAAATGTTTGTGTTTACTCGATAATAATGTACTAAAAACAGAAAAGTTTCAGGCTGCACCTTTCCTTTCAATAACGGATAAAAATATAAAGTTAAAGTCTCTATGGATAATTTTGTTTGTTGGTGAAACTTGATTAGCTTCTTAAAGTTAAAGTTACAGTGAAATAAACACATTTAAAGATGTTTTGAAGAAAGCTGAAAATGGGTAACCATTGACTTCAATAGTAGAAAACAAATACTATGGAAGTAAATGGTTACCAATTTTCAACATTCTTTTAAATATCTTTTTTTGTGTTATTCCTTTATGAGCTTCTTTTTTCTGTTGAACACAAAAAAAGATGTTTTGAAGAATGCTGAAAACGGGTAAACACTGACTTCCATAGTAGAAATAATCAAATATTATGGAAGTCAATGGTTACCGGTTTTCAACATTCTCCAAAATATCTTTTTTGTGTTATTCCTTTATGAGTTTCTTTTATCTGTGGAACACAAAAGAAGATGTTTTGAAGAATGCTGAAATCCAGTAACCATTGGCTTCCATAGTAGAAATAATTAAATAATATGGAAGTCAATGGTTACCGTTTTTAATATTCTTCCAAAAAAATTTTTTTTGTGTTATTCCTTTGAGTTTATTTATTCTGTTGAACACAAAAGAAGATGTTTTGAAAAATGCTGAAAACTGGTAACCATTGACTTCCATAGAATAAATAATTAAATACTATGGAAGTCAATGGTTTTTAACATTCTGCAAATGATCTTTTTTGTGTTATTTAGAAAAAAAAAAAAAAAAACTTAAACAGTTCTGTGACAAGTAAAGAGTTCACCATTATTTTAATAAACCATAATAAATAATAATAAACCATTACTGAAGGTGAACTGTCCCTTAAAAGCTTGAACACTGATTCACGTCTACCTTTACTGTGTGAAAAACAGCAGCTTAAACAAAACCCAAACAAACTCAAACTTCCTGTTTCAATTGGCTGCAGGATGAAAACATGAGAGCGAGTAAAGAAATTCACATTTCAGGGTGAACTATCCCTTAAAAAAAAAAGAAAGAAAAACATACCCAGAGCTAAACTGGATCAGCTGTGCAGCAAGTGTTTATCAGTGAATGGTTATCAATTTCATAAGGTTCCTTTTACAGCATTGATAGTATAATTTAATTTTAAAAAATATCAGTTTAATAGTCTTAAGCCTTCATTTAGTTGTTCGAGCGTAAAATGAGATGAAAAAAACGTTAAAACAGAAGTGCCATCAGAAGCAGCAGAGAGCGCTGAAACTCCATTTAAAATACTGCAGTAAAATAATTGGCCATGTTTTAAAGACATGGTGCAGAACAATGTGATTTAATGCGATGCTTCTTGTACATTCTAAGACCCGACTTATATATATCAAACGAGCAATGAAGATCACAGATTTTTATAGAAACTAAATCCTAAATGCTGAGATTTTATAATGGCACGACAGTTCACCGGAGCAGCTTTAGCCAGCTTACTGAAAATGAAAGATTCCCATACATATACCCCATTCTCTTGTGCTGCGTCCTAATTCGCATATATTATCCATCCTAAATAGTATTTGAAAATAGTATTAGTATATCCCAACTGGGTTAAACTGTAAACTGTTAAACATAAACTGTAGTATGTTTAAAAAAGTATGATAATACGTTCCTGGATGGTCGACTATTTCTGCTGGAAATTTGAAGTGTAGAACTGTCAATACTCTAACCACTATTATTACCCACAATACATTGTGGGTTGGACGTGAATTTGATTAGAACTACAAGCTTGTGAGAAAAAACTACAAACATGGCGAACATACAAGACCAACTGTCCAGTAGAGAGGCTTCGGTAAAGTTGTTTACTGTTGTCGACTAATTCCGATAGAAATCTGAAGTGTTGAATCGTCCGTACTCTATACACTAATATTACCCACAATACATTGAATGTTGGACATGAATTCGATTAAAACTACAAAGTCGTGAGAAAAAACTACAAACATGGCCAAAAATCAAGTTGTTTACTGTTGTCTACTAATTCCGAAAGAAATCTGAAGTGTTGAATCGTTTGTACTTTATACACTAATATTACCCACAATACATTGCGTGTTGGACGTGAATTCGATTAAAACTACAAACTCGTGAGAAAAAACTACAAACATGGCCAAAAATCAAGTAGAGAGGCTTCGGTAAAGTTGTTTACTGTTGTCGACTAATTCCGATAAAATGCTGAAGTGTTGAATCGTCCGTTGCTAATATTATCCATAATATATTGCATGTTGGACGTGAATTTGATTAGAACTACAAACTCATGGAAAAAACTACAAACATGGCGAACATACAAGACCAACTGTCCAGTAGAGAGGCTTCGGTAAAGTTGTTTACAGTTGTCGAATAATTCCGATAGAAATTTGAAGTGTTGAATCGTCTGAATTCTAACTGCTAATATTACCCACAATACATTGCATGTTGGACATGAATTCGATTAGAACTACAAACTCGTGAGAAAAAACTACAAACATGGCCAAAAATCAAGTAGAGAGGCTTTGGTAAAGTTGTTTACTGTTGTCGACTAATTCCGATAAAATGCTGAAGTGTTGAATCGTCCGTCGCTAATATTATCCACAATACATTGCATGTTGGACGTGAATTTAATTAGAACTACAAACTCATGGAGAAAACTACAAACATGGCAGACACTCAAGACCAACTGTCCAGTAGAGAGGCTTCGGTAAAGTTGTTTACAGTTGTCGAATAATTCCGATAGAAATTTGAAGTGTTGAATCGTCTGAATTCTAACTGCTAATATTACCCACAATACATTGCATGTTGGACATGAATTCGATTAGAACTACAAACTCGTGAGAAAAAACTACAAACATGGCCAATATTCAAGTAGAGAGGCTTTGGTAAAGTTGTTTACTGTTGTCTACTAATTCCGAAAGAGATCTTAAGTGTTGAATCGTTTGTACTTTATACAATAATATTACCCACAATACATTGCGTGTTGGACGTGAATTCGATTAAAACTACAAACTCGTGAGAAAAAACTACAAACATGGCCAAAAATCAAGTAGAGAGGCTTCGGAAAAGTTGTTTACTGTTGTCTACTAATTCCGAAAGAAATCTTAAGTGTTGAATCGTCCGTACTCTATACACTAATATTACCCACAATACATTGCATGTTGGACATGAATTCGATTAAAACTACAAACTTGTGAGAAAAAACTACAAACATGGCCAAAAATCAAGTAGAGAGGCTTTGGTAAAGTTGTTTACTGTTGTCTACTAATTCCGAAAGAAATCTGAAGTGTTGAATCGTTTGTACTTTATACACTAATATTACCCACAATACATTGCGTGTTAGACGTGAATTCGATTAGAACTACAAACTCGTGAGAAAAAACTACAAACATGGCCAAAAATCAAGTAGAGAGGCTTCGGAAAAGTTGTTTACTGTTGTCTACTAATTCCGAAAGAAATCTTAAGTGTTGAATCGTCCGTACTCTATACACTAATATTACCCACAATACATTGCATGTTGGACATGAATTCGATTAAAACTACAAACTTGTGAGAAAAAACTACAAACATGGCCAAAAATCAAGTAGAGAGGCTTTGGTAAAGTTGTTTACTGTTGTCGACTAATTCCGATAAAATGCTGAAGTGTTGAATCATCCGTCGCTAATATTATCCACAATACATTGCATGTTGGACGTGAATTTGATTAGAACTACAAACTCATGGAAAAAACTACAAACATGGCAGACACTCAAGACCAACTGTCCAGTAGAGAGGCTTCGGTAAAGTTGTTTACAGTTGTCGAATAATTCCGATAGAAATTTGAAGTGTTGAATCGTCTGAATTCTAACTGCTAATATTACCCACAATACATTGCATGTTGGACATGAATTCGATTAGAACTACAAACTCGTGAGAAAAAACTACAAACATGGCCAATATTCAAGTAGAGAGGCTTTGGTAAAGTTGTTTACTGTTGTCTACTAATTCCGAAAGAAATCTGAAGTGTTGAATCGTTTGTACTTTATACACTAATATTACCCACAATACATTGCGTGTTAGACGTGAATTCGATTAGAACTACAAACTCGTGAGAAAAAACTACAAACATGGCCAAAAATCAAGTAGAGAGGCTTCGGAAAAGTTGTTTACTGTTGTCTACTAATTCCGAAAGAAATCTTAAGTGTTGAATCGTCCGTACTTTATACACTTAAATTACCCACAATACATTGCATGTTGTACATGGATTCGATTAGAACTACAAACTCGTGAGAAAAAACTACAAACATGGCAGACACTCAAAACCAACTGTCCAGAAGAGAAGCTTCGGTAAAGTTGTTTACTGTTGTTTACTAATTCCGATAGAAGTCTTAAGTGTTAAATCGTCCGTATTCTAACGGTTAATATTACCCATAATACATTGCATGTTGGACGTGAATTCGATTAGAACTACAAACTCATGGGAAAAAACTACAAACATGGCCAAAAATCAAGTAAAGAAGCTTCGGTAAAGTTCTTTAAATGACTATTAATTATTATCAAGCCTACTGTAACATATTTAAATCACATTTTTTGTGTTATGGTTCATTTTTAACAACAATGTGAAGTTATTTAAAGACGTGTTTGGAGATTAACTTAATGATAATTATCCCGAGGAGATTTCTCTGCATTAAAGACTCGTGAATAGCAGATTAACACACCGCTGGATCTCCAATAATGTAAGAAAATAAAATATGTCAGAAATGTGGATGATGTGTCGAGATGATTGACAGGTCTTGTAACTAAGCAACATAACGGTATGCTAATGAGGAAGTAGTATCAGTAGTATGCACTCAAAAGCATCTACCTTTTACTTCACCAAAAGATACAAACATTTAGAACGTAAAATAAGTATGCGAATTGGGACGCAGCACTGTGGTAATTACGCAATACGTAACTCAGTGTAACCATGGCGATATTAAGCCCTTTTCAGGGAGCGTCGAGCAACGGTTTGTGAAAAGCAGCACCGGGAGCTGAAGGTGAGACGTTCACATTTTTATTTCCTCCATCCTCGAACTTTCAGAAAGTGAAGGAATACTTTCGTTGTAAACATCGTGATCCTCCGCCTCCATTGTAGGCCGTTAAAAAGTGAATTTACACAGCAAGAGTCCAGCAGTGGAGCCGGCCACACAACAAACGTAACGTTTCTATCTAGTCTGTCGAATGTTAGTAATATTAGTGACTACAGGATTCTCTACAGGTTATTATTAAGGGTTACACAGCTTTCGTAGAAGAGATAAATGCTAGACAGCTGAAAAATATTGCATTCATACGCTATGACCAACCCGTTCAGCCTGCACATCTGAAAGGGGCATAATCACATTTGGCAGAAATGGTGGCGCTTTTTTTTTCTCCACACAATCCAATGTTTTTTTTTTTTTGTTTTTTTTGCTCCCTCGCTTTTTCCGCAAGCAAATTGGGTGATTTTCTTTTAAAAGACAAGTATAAAAATCTGCCTTGATTCCTAAAGCAACTTTACAATACTCATCAAAACAAATACACATCTGCCATTTCATGCACATGCGGCTGAGGTGAAGAAAAGTGGGCGGCCGTTCGCATGGGATGCGTTCTCGCCATACGAATTCACATTAAATCATTTACGCAACATGCTTAAAGCGTTAGCTCATCCATAAATGGAAGCTTACAGGTAGTTTACTGACCCTCCAGCCATTGAAGATGTAGGCAATGTTCAAAAACGCAATGGAAATAGCTATTTTTGTGTACTTCGTTGTCATGCAAATGTAATCTGAGAGCTTTTTTGCATACGTCATCAAGCAGATGGGAAATACTAAGAGCTGTTTGACCTATTATCCTTTTATAATGGGTTTAAACACAGTTGTGTGATAAAAGTGTGTGAATATAAATTCTGAATTAATAAATTCTGTTTTTATGAGAAGACTTGACTAAAACAGTCTGCAGAAACACTTTTATTGACATTCTCCCTTTGAACGTGTCATCAGAGGGGGAAAGCCCCGCCCACTAGTGACCATCTCTCCCTCATTAGCATAGAGAGCCCTGAGTGAGAAGCAGCCGCCTGCTGTTACAGTCTTAAATCTGCCACTAAGCTGATGCACTGTAGCTCCGCCCTCTTTTGAAAAGAGCACAATCTCATTTGCATTTAAAGCGACAGTCACCAAAACGCCACAGTTAGGATTAAATCCTAGAAGGGTCAGTTTCAGAGAGTTATACAACATTATTTGTGTGGTATTTTGAGCTGAAACTTCACATTTACACTCTAGGGACGTCAGAGATTTGTTATACATGCGCCCGTTTCTGATTATAATTTAAGATTGTGTCGTTTTTGTTGTTGTGTGTCATTGTTTCTTGCTTTCATTCTTAGACTGTGTTTTTGGTTGGTTTTTGTTGTGTTATCACTGCTTTTTACTTTCATTCGTTTGTTTTTTTTTTGTTTCTAAGATTGTGTTTTGTTGTTGTGTTATCATCATTGTTTTTCTTTCTTTCCAAGATCGTTGTTATTTTCTTTCATGTTTTTTTCTTTCTAAGATAGTTTTTTTTTCTTTTCTTTCTGAGATTGTTTTTTGTTGTGTGTTTCATTGCTATTTTGTTCTTTCTGAGATTGTGCTTTCGGTGTTGTGTGTTACAGTTTTTGGTTTCATTATTCAAATGTTATTTTTAAGTATATTACATTATTTTGTGTTTTTGTTGTGTGTTTTCTTTTTAAGAATTTTTGTTGTGCTTTATCATTTTTTCTCTTTCTGATATTGTTGTTATTGTTTTTTTGTTCTAATATTCATGTTGTTATAGTTGATTTTTTCTTTCTAATGTTGCTGTTTTGTGTGTTATTGTTTTTTCTTTCATTGCTTTTTCTCTCTAATATTCATGTTGTTATAGTTGTTGATGTTTTTCTTTCTAATGTTGTTGTTGTGTGTTATTGTTTTTTCTCTAATATTCATGTTGTTATAGTTGTTGTGTTATAATTTTTCTCTCTAATATTCATGTTGTTATAGTTGATTTTTTCTTTCTAATGTTGTTGTTGTGTGTTATTGTTTTTTCTCTAATATTCATGTTGTTATAGTTGTTGTGTTATAATTTTTCTCTCTAATATTCATGTTGTTATAGTTGATTTTTTCTTTCTAATGTTGTTGTTGTGTGTTATTGTTTTTTCTCTAATATTCATGTTGTTATAGTTGTTGTGTTATAATTTTTCTCTCTAATATTCATGTTGTTATAGTTGATTTTTTCTTTCTAATGTTGTTGTTGTGTGTTATTGTTTTTTCTTTCATTGTTTTTTCTCTCTAATATTCATGTTGTTATAGTTGTTGTGTTATAATTTTTTTCTAATATTCAGGTTGTTGTTACAGTTGATTTATTTTTTTTCTCTTTAATATTCATGTTGTTATAGTTGTTGTGTTCTAATTTTTTTCTAACATTCAGGTTGTTGTTATAGTTTATTTATTTTTTATTTCTCTCTAATATTCATGTTATTATAGTTGTTGTGTTATAATTTTTTCTTTCTAATATTCATGTTGTTATAGTTGTTGTGTTATAATTTTTTCTTTCTAATATTCATGTTGTTATAGTTGTTGTGTTATAATTTTTTATTTCTAATATTCATGTTGTTATAGTTGTTGTGTTATAATTTTTTCTTTCTAATATTCATGTTGTTATAGTTGTTGTGTTATAATTTTTTCTTTCTAATATTCATGTTGTTATAGTTGTTGTGTTATAATTTTTTATTTCTAATATTCATGTTGTTATAGTTGTTGTGTTATAATTTTTTCTTTCTAATATTCATGTTGTTATAGTTGTTGTGTTATAATTTTTTATTTCTAATATTCATGTTGTTATAGTTGTTGTGTTATAATTTTTTCTTTCTAATATTCATGTTGTTATAGTTGTTGTGTTATAATTTTTTATTTCTAATATTCATGTTGTTATAGTTGTTGTGTTATAATTTTTCTCTCTAATATTCATGTTGTTATAGTTGTTGTGTTATAATTTTTTATTTCTAATATTTATGTTGTTATAGTTGTTGTGTTATAATTTTTTCTTTCCAATATTCATGTTGTTATAGTTGTGTTATATTTTTTCTCTCTAATATTCATGTTGTTGTTATAGTTGATTTATTTTTTTTTCTTTCTAATATTCATGTTGTTGTTATAGTTGATTTATTTTTTTTTCTTTCTAATATTCATGTTGTTGTTATAGTTGATTTATTTTTTTCTTTCTAATATTTTTGTGTTGTTGTTGTGTTAGTGTTTTTTCTTTTTAATAGTATTTTTGTTGTTGCTGTCTGTTATTCTTTAGTCTTTCATAGTTTTTCCCCCATCTTCTTTCATGATGACGTATGAGCAAAAACAAAGCATAAACAATGTTCAGTTTTTTTGCGCAGAGCGTTTGTTTGGCTACATTAGACCTCAGTGCGTCTTCAGGAGCGAAGAGATCGATTCGGACTTGTCTTAAATGTGTTTATTTTGAATTCTTAAAAACCTTTCACCATTCACTGCCATTATCAAAATCGCCAAAGACCACAAATTAAGCTAAAAATCTTCTAATGTAGATTAAAAAAAAGTCACCTACATCTTCAACGGCTTGAGTTAAAGTAAACTAACAAGAGGTCTACATTTCTGGGTGAACTACCCCTTTAACTTGATGCTTCTGGCCGGTCTGTTGTTTAAGATTTGATGCCGATGCATTCATATAAATTGCATTAAATGATAAACAATACTGCTTTCAAACAAGACGTTTGCAGAGCGAAATCACACAAATGAAAACAAGAACACATCCTGTGCGATTGGCCACCGTAACTCTGAATATGACATTCTAGAATAAATAAACAATATGTCAAAAGGAGATATGTTTATAACAAAAAACGTTTCATAAATAATAATAACAATAACACCGTGACATAATGAGACACAATGCAATTAAAGTCTTCCATTATTAGCAGTGCAAAAGAGGGTGAAAGTACTCCCAAAAAAATAAAATGATTTAACATTTCCCCATTGCTCGTCATTTATCGCTGTTTTACGTTTATTTACAGCTTCGCATTGCTTTATTGGATCTTGACATTGAAAAGTGACATCTAATAATATTACTAATTTCAAAGCAATGTATTTTAGCAGAAATAATAGATTAATAATTATTAATTAATTAATTAATACGCGAGACCTCCAGTAAAGAAACCTCTTCAGGTCAATAAAAAAAGAAGCAACAAAAAGCGGTAAACATGAAATCTTTGCTTATGAAATCAACTTATGACGAGTATGTTAATATATACAAATAACCCAACATCAAATATGAGTTCACAAATAAGCCGAATATATAACCATTGCGAATGAAACCGGAAATCTCGCACATTATATGCATAATTCACCCTAATAATTAATAAGTAAAGTTAATTTACTTACCCTCGGGCCATTCAATATGTAGGTGATTATTGTTTGGTTTTAAGTATAACATTAGAGAAGATATTTAGAGGAAAGTGTGGTATCTATAACGGAGGTCGATTTGCGCAATCACTTTGAGATTAAAAACTAAATATATGCATGCAAATCATAATTAAATCACACTGTAAATCACATGCTGTCCTACATGTTGTCCTGACACAAACCGATTAAGTTAACTTAATCGTTCTTACAAATTTAAGTGGACTGAACATAAAAATTTTATTTCATTGGCCATTGTGTATGAGTGTGTGTGAATGAGTGTGTATGGATGTTTCCTGAAATGAGTTGCAGCTATGTAAAACATGTAGTGGAATAGTTGGTGGTTCATTCCGCTGTGGCAACCCCTGATAAATATAGGAACTAAGCCGAAGGAAAATAAATTAATGAACGAATATTTGGAAATTCAAAGCTCAATATACATGTGTGCATCATCATGGCGCAGTGGCTAGCACAATCGCCTCACAGCAAGAAGGCCGCTGGTTCGAGCCCAGGCTGGGTCAGTTGGCATTTGCCAACTTTCAGTTTGCATTTTCTCCCTGTGTTGGTGTGGGTTTCCTCCGGGTGCTCGGGTTTTCCCCACAGTCCAAACACATGCGCTATTGGGGAATTAAATTAGCTAAATTGGCCGTAGTGTATGGATGTTTCCCAGTGATGGGTTGCAGCTGGAAGGACATCCGCAGCGTAAGGTTCATTCCGCTGAGGCGACCCCAGACAAATAAATGGACTAAGCTGAAAAGAAAATTAATTAACGAATGAATATACATGCTCAGAAGCATTAGCTGTGGAATAAAGCTAAAAAATCCTGTCCTACACACTGTCCCGACATAAACCGATTAAGTAACTTAATCGTTTTTACAAATTTAAGAGGATTGAACATGAAAAACGTGATTAAATTGGCCATAGTGTATGATTGTGCGTGTGAATGAGTGTGTATGGATGTTTCACAGTACTGGGTTGCAGCTGGAGGGGCATCCACATATGCTGAAATAGTCGACAGTTCATTCTGCTGTGGCGACTCCTGATAACTAAAGTGACTAAGCCAAAAGAAAATGAATGATTATTCGGAAATGCAAAGCTTATATACATGCTCAGAAGAATAAGCCGTGGATTGAAGCTAATAATATTGTAAATAATGTTTTCGGTTTGTTACACAGAACGATTGTTTGACTTCATAAGAGCAAATCAGGAGCCACGAGGATTGCTTATGTTTACCTTGTATGCTTCTTTTTTAATCTCAAAGTGATGGCACCTACTAACTTTCATTATACAGATACCAGAGGACGATGTTTTCAGACCGAAAATCTTCACCGAAAGAAGTCACCTACATCTCGGATGGCCTGTGGGTGAGCAATTTAACAGGAGATTTCGATTTATTGGTGAACTATCCCTTTAAGATTACAAACAGCTTTGAAAATGATTTTACAAGTTACCTGGATTGAAAAGATTTGACATTTTTTAAGTTTTACCATCCACTCAGCCGATTTCCAGGTCTGGTGGGAGACGTTTTAGCTTAGCTTAGCATAGATCATTGAATCAGATTAGACCATTAGCATCTCACTCAAAAAACAAAACAAAAATAATAGTAAGAGTTGTGTTATTTTTCCTATGTAAAGTTTGACTCTTTTGTAGTGCACTAAGACAGGTAATTAAAAGCTGCTAGGCTGATGTGGCTAGGAATTAAACTCTCATTCTGGCGTAATAATCAACGAACTTTGCTGCAGTAGCATGACTACAGAAGCACATTAATATTAAGCAGCACATAAAAATAACCTTTTCCCAGTACTGCGTAAAACATATGCTGGGATAGTTGGGTTCATTCTGCTGTGGTGCCCTCTGTTAAATAAGAGACTAAGCTGAAGGAAAGTGATTGAATGAATGGAAATAATCCCCAGCTAGGTGTCTAGTTAACAGCGCTGCGTAATATACATCTTTTTAAGAGAGATGCTAATGGTCTAATCTGATTCAATGATTTATGCTAAGCTAAGCTAAAAGTGCTTCTGCCAGACCCAGAGATTGGCTGAATAAATTAAACAAATGGTAAAACACAACTGTTTAACTGTGAGGGTGAAAAAAGGTGGATAAAAGGGATTTGATTACAACTTGCTGGAACTGCACTGAGTCTTGTTATGACACGGTGTTACCCGTCTATCTTTTTATTACAGCACAAATATGTAGACTATTTTTATGAATTTTTTTTTCTTCATTTTTTTTCCAAAATAAAAATCACACCTGCTCATTAGAGACACAACCGTTTCCCAAATCACATTCGTAGTGTTTTATGGAATAACACTGAAACGGCGGGAGCATTGGAAGGCAATACACTGCAAAAATAAATAAATAAATGTTTTCTTACTTAGTTTTTGTCCCATTTTAGTCCAAATATCTACAAATTCCTAAAGCAAGAAGCCTTTCAAGACTAGCAAAAAATACTGTTTTTTTTTAAGACACAAGTCGTCCAAATTAAGTAAGTTATTTATTAAAACAAGCTAAATAATTGGGTGAATTAAACAATTAATTATAAAAAATGCAATAATAAACTTAATAATAAAATAAACTTATTTTAATCTGATAGCAATACTATTTTACTCACTCCAACGGCACATTATTATGCTTGTTTTAAGGAAAACTTCCCTTAATTTTGACACAAAACATAATTTTTAACTAGTCTAGAAAATGCTTCTCTAAGAATTCTTACATATTTGGACTTGAAACAAGCCTAAAACCTCAAGAACGATTAGTTTTTGCAGTGTACATTCTGTCTAACAGCCAAAAATACATCCGTTTTTTTTACATTTACATTCGTAAACTGTTTGAAAAGTCAACATTTTCCTTAAAATCCGCACCGCCAGCTTTCCAACAGCCCACCGTTTCCTCATTCAGCATACCACAGCACAGTGATGACGAGAGTAACACTGAGAAAAAATCCACAATGACAGTAATAATAGAGCTAACTACAAGTCTAAGTTCCTGGGTTTTGTGGCACCCCGAGGTTTGTCCGGTTTGACAGTTTTCCTGGAGTTTTGTTTGTGTGTTTTTTTTTTTATTCCAGGTTGATTCGCGGTGAGAACAACGGCACATGACGGAGGACTGAGACTCTCACCTCCTCATTCTGCTTCTGGCCAAAGGGTCTGTTGTTTTAGTTTCAATCCACTCAACATTCACTCATGTTTACTCCTCTTGTTCAAAGTAAAAACACGTTTCGCTGTCCGTTTGATTCTGGAGCGGTTCATGCAGGCACTCTCTCACATGGCGTACTTTTGCGTCCATTCTCTCGCTAGTCTGTTGTACCTGCCAGAAAAGAATGGGTAATGTTGGTTACTTTACAACTGTGGTTCATCCAATGAGATATCAATTACATTTTTAACCCAAGTGTTGGGTTTGCCTATATTTGACCCAATTCGGGTCTTTGCACTGACTTAACATGTAAATCGCTCAAGCTCGACGCTTCATCCATGTCTCATACAGTGCATCTGAAAAGTATTCATAGCGCTTCACTTTTTGCTCAATACTTTGTTGATGCACTTTTGGCAGCGATTACAGCCTCAAGTCTTTTTGTATATGATACCACAAGCTTGGCACACCTGTCCTTGGGAATCCCATTCCTCTTTGCAGTTCCTCTCAAGCTCTATCAGGTTGGATGGGAAGTGACGGTGTACAGCCATTTTCAGATCTCTCCTGTGATGCTCAATAGGATTTAGGTCTGGGCTCTGGCTGTGCCACTCAAGGAAATTCATAGAGTTGTTGTGAAGCCACTGCATTGATATTTTGGCGGTGTGCTTTGGGTCATTGTCCTGCTGGAAGATGAACCCCAGTCATGTCGCCCCAGTCTGAGGTCAAGAGCACTCTTGTGCAGGTCTTCATTCAGGATGTCTCTGTACATTGCTGCATTCATCTTTCCCTCTATCCTGACTAGTCTTCCAGTTCCTGCTGCTGAAACACATCCCCACAGCATGATACTGCCACCACCATGCTTCACTGTAGGGATGCTGTTAGCCTGGTGATAAGCGCTGCCTGCTTTTCTCCAAACGTAACGCCTGGCGTTCACTCCAAAGAGTTCAAGTTTAGTGTCATCAGAGCAGAGAGTTTAGTTTCTTATGATCTGAGAGTCCTTCAGATGCCAAATATAAGGCAGGGAGTGTCTTCCATCTGGCCACTCTACCACACAGGCCTGATTGGTGGATTGCTGCACAGATGGTTGTCCTTCTGTAAGGTTCTCCTCTCTCCACAGAAGAACACTGGAGCTCAGACAGAGTGACCATCGGGTTATTGATCACCTCCCTGACTAAGACCCTTCTCTCCCGATCACTCAGCTTAGATGGCCGGCCAGCTCAAGGAAGAGTCCTGGTTGTTTAAACATCTTCCACTTATGGATGATGGAGGCCGCTGTGCTCACTGGAACTTTCAGAGCTGCAGAAATGTTTAACCTTCCCCAGCCTTGTGCATCAAGACAATCCTGTCTCGGAGGTCTACACACAATTCCTTTGTCTTCATGCTTGGTTTGTGCTTATATTGTGCTTGGTTTGTGCTTGGGAGCTTATATAGACAGGTGTAGCCTTTTCAAATCATGTCCAATCAGCTGAATTGACCACAGGTGAACACCAATGAAGCTGAAACATCTCAAGAATGATCAGTGGAGACAGAATGTACCTGAGCTCAGTTTAGAGCTTCACGGTAAAGTCTGTGAATACTGATGTACATGTGATTCTTCAGCTTTTTTATTTTTAATAAATTTGCAACAGTTTCAAAAACTCTTTGTTCACATTGTCATTATGGGGGATTGTGTGTAGAATGTTGAGGAAATACATGAATTTAATCCATTTTGGAATTAGGCTGTAACATAAACAAATGTGAAAAAGTGAAGCGCGATCAATACTTTGGACTAGATACACTGTAGGTGCAAACATTGACAAATTTATAACAGTCATTTATCCAACTAAATTGTAATTACATTTTTCACCCAATTGTTGGGTTTGTCCATATTTGACACCATCTAATCCAACCATGTAAATACACCATGTAAATACAATCCAGAATATGCTTATGATTCTCTAATGTGCCAATATTGGATATTTTACAACTTACTGTCATTCATCCAATGATATTTTAATGACATTTAACCGAACTATTGGGCTTGTCCATATTTGACCCAAAGTTGAGCTAATACAACCCAAATATTGGCTATTTTACATATTTTAGTGGTTCATCTAATGTGATTTTAAAGTTGAAAAGATGCCGGTGTATCATTAGTTGTGGTGTTGTCAACACATTTGTTACATAATGCTGTTTTTACACTAAAACCAGACGTATCATGTGTCATAATCATGACATCCATTAAGTTTACAGAAACAGACATTCCTTTACTGTACTACTCTCACATTCACTACATTTTCCAAACGGGCGTTCAGTCCACAAACATATGATATTAAAGCATATGATACGAATGATCAAAAGGGTCACTCACTTTTCTCTGTCTGCTTTATATGTGTGTGCGATCTCGGGTACCAGCGGGTCATCTGGGTTCGGGTCACATAACAGGGAGCAGATGGACAACAAGACTAAAATATGAAGGGAGCGCATTAAAAACAATATAATACCACAACGTCCTGCTCGTGTGCTCTGCTGGAATGAGGAGTGTTTGGTTGGCATGTTAAACACACACACACATACACACACACAGATTGCTGCAGAGTGAACCAAACTAGGTCAATGCTAGAACAAAGAGTAAATCACTGCACAGGTTCTGATATCAGCCATAAATGTTGAGCTTTTACTGTACTCGAAACTGTGTCTGTCCTACAAGTGCTCAAGCCACAGAATAACATGATCAAATTATAAATTCATTTAGTTATATTCTTTTATTACTTAACTTATAACACTGAGTTTCGTGAACATGGCAACATGTAGAACATACTGACATTATATTTGATTATTTATTACTTTATTTAATTTCTTAAATTATCACATTGGTTTTCCTGAACAAGAGAACATATTTAGGCCTTATTGATCTCATTTTACATCAAAAATGCTATTTTATTATAAAAATTTATTAATAATTAGCCAAGAGTGTCGTCTGATGTTAAAAACTAGCCTAGAGCACCATCTGCTGTATACAACTAGCCAAGAGTGCCATCTGCTGTTAAAAACGATCGTAGAACAGCACAATCTGCTGATAAAAGCTAGCCTGGAGCACTGTCTGCTGTTTAAAATTGGCCTAGAGCACCATCTGCTGTTAAAAACTAGCCTAGAGCGCCATCTGCTGTTTAAAATGAGCCCAGAGCACCATCTGTTGTTTAAAAACCAGCCTAGAGTGCCATCTGCTATTTAAAACTAGCCTAGAGCAACATCTGCTGTTTAAAAACTAGCCTAGAGCGCCATCTGCAGTCAGAAATTAGCATAGAGCATCATCTGTTGTTTAAAACTATCCTACAGCGCCATTTGCTGTTAGAAATTAGCCTAGAGCACCATCTGTTGTTTAAAACTAGCCTAGGGCACCATCTGCTGTTAAAACTAGCCTAGAGCACCATCTGCTGTTTAAAAACTATCCTAGAGCGCCATCCGCTATTTAAAACCATCCTAGAGTGCCAAATTGGCCTAGAGCATCATCTGTTGTTTAAAACTATCCTAAAGCACCGTCTGCTGTTAGAAACTAGCCTAGAGCGCCATCTGCTGTTTAAAACTATCCTAGAGCACCGTCTGCTGTTAAAAACTAGCCTAGAGCGCCATCTGCTGTTTAAAACTAGCCTAGAGCGCCATCTGCTGTTAAAACTAGCCTAGAGCACAATATGCTGATAAATTCATGCCTAGAGCACCATCTACTGTTAAAAACTAGCCTGGAGTGCCATCTGCTATTTAAAACTAGCCTAGAGCAGCATCTGCTGTTTAAAAACTAGCCTAGAGCAACATCTACTGTTTAAAAACTAGCCTAGAGTGCCATCTGCTGTCAGAAATTAGCATAGAGCATCATCTGTTGTTTAAAACTATCCTAGAGCACCATCTGCTGTTAAAAACTCACCTAGAGTGCCATCTGCTGTTTAAAACTCGCCTAGAGCGCCATCTACTGTTAAAAACTCACCTAGAGCGTCATCTGCTGTTAAAAAGTAGCCTAGAGCACCATCTGCTGTCAAAAACTTTTAAAATGTTCTTTTTAAATCACGTGTTTAAGAAACGTTGTCCGAAACCTACCTTTGGATACCGTGAGCGCAGGTGACCACTGAGACCGCAGGATGTCCAGACAAATGCTGCCGTTACTGTTAATGTTAGGGTGGTAGATTTTTGTTGTGAACGCGACCTGTAGGTCAAAGCAGAGAGTACTGAGCATTGGAAACCATCACATACATGCCTGTATTAGACTGATGGCCTCAAAACGCAATGAACATCACAGATGGACTGACCTTTGGTGGTTTAAATGGGTAGTCTGTTGGGAAGTGAATCGTGAGGAAGAAAACTCCTCCTTGATATGGACTATCATTCTGAAAACCAATGACATGGTTTTTAATTGTTTATATACAAACAACGGAGACAAATGCAGCTTATAAAAGTTATCCATTCAAGTTATATTTGACTTCCATTTGACTTTCTTGTGTGTTTTATAAACTCTAAATGTATTGCTTTCCTAGTACTTGTCTTTATTTACATGTCTAAAACATAAAATAAGCATTGGGTGGTTAAAAACGCTGCATAATTGTGATAATATGACACGTCTTGCTCTGGCTCAGCACCAGCCAACGCACCAAAGCTCAGTTTGAATTTTTCATGTCATGCTGCTTTTGTTTATTTAGTGTGAAATGCTCCCACACATTGGATGACTAGGATTGCGCAGATTTCTCTGCCTTCGTCATTCATCTTTCCTCTAACTTTACCTGCGCTCGTTTTTTTTACTCTGTCCTATCTGAGGCACTGAATTCTGCTGGTATCAGTGCGGGAGAGAGGCAGAGAGCGCGGTCACTCCGCTCCACGCTCAACAAAAGTTTTTTTTAATAATCAGACGTCTCCACCCCGCGCAACACAACAAATCAATTATAAAATTCGATGCCAACACTTTTGTGATAAATTTTAATCGATTCGTTGTTGCAGCTCTAAATATTTTGGCTTTTGTTGTTATTCAATTGGATCTTCAAATGTACTTTCTTTACAAGAAAGGCTAGAAAATTGTGATGCTCCACATCAGGGGTGTCCAAATTCGGTCCTGGAGGGCCGCTGTCCTGCACAGTTTAGCTCCAACTTCCTTTAACACACCTGCTGGGAGGTTTCTAATATACCTAGAAAGAGCTTGATTAGTCAATAAAAGAGTCTAACTGGGGTTGGAACTAAAATATGCAGGACACTAGCCCTCCAGGACCAAGTTTGGACATACCTGCTCTACATTGTTATTATTATTGTTATTATTATTATCATTATTATTATTATTATCATTGAGGACAGTTGAATGTGCTGACAAGTTTGTTATTTGCCTAATAAATAAAAGTTTGCTATTTAAAACTTTAACAGAGTCCTACATTTTTTGTTTTGAAAATAAGTATTTTTTTCTTATTTCTTTATTAAAAAATTTGGGGAAAAAAAATAGTGCATCAAAAAGTGGTTATGATGACTAATTCAGCTAAAAATATTGCTTAAAATGTCAATTAAAATATTTAAATCTCACAATTAAATAGAAAATGAGGCATATAACTGCAAAAAGGTCCACTTTTTGAGAAAAAAAGAACCACCCTATTTACCAGGCAGGCTTTGGGCCTGAGGAAGATATAATGAAGAATGCTGGAGAAAACAAAAACAAACAAACAGCCACTAACTTCCATAGTATTTTTCATGGATGTCAGTGGATGCCTTTTCCCAACATTCTTCAGAATATCTTGT
>NC_141028.1:59752500-59767500 GCF_052040795.2 Danio rerio | reverse complement strand
TGACTCATTCAACATCATTTGGAGGTGTCCATGTCACTGAGCAACACAATCTCACGGCAATTCGTAACTTTTTCATTTAGTGGCTAATTTGAACAAATTCGTACGATCTAATTCGTACATTTTAGTACGATTTGCGTATCCCCCAATGACGGTTGGGTTTAGGGGTGGGGTTAGGTGCCACGCCTCCTTTTTAAAATCGTACATTTTCTTACGACTGAACTCGTACGAATTTGTACGAATTAGCCACTAAACTGCCAAAACTTAAAATACTTACGTTTTCTCGTGAGATCGTGAGACCGCCTTTTCTTTTCTCCTGAACTTGAAAATATGATTGGCAGAATCGTAGAAATGCTAGATTAAGATCGTCTAGGGGGTTGAATCGAGATCGCCATCTTTTAACGATTAATTGTGCAGCTCTAATATTTACCAAGGCTCTTAATAATATTTTTAAAAATCTATTTCATGTTAATGTGATATGTTTCTGTCTGATATTACACTTTTTATGCATACTGCCACTATATTCATTCATTTTCTTGTCGGCTTAGTCCCTTTATTAATCCGGGGTCGCCACAGCGGAATGAACCCCCAACTTATCCAGCAAGTTTTTACGCAGCGGATGCCCTTCCAGCCACAATCCATCTCTGGGAAACATCCACACACACACACTCATACACTACGGACAATTTAGCCTACCCAATTCACCTGTACGGCATGTCTTTGGAATATGGGGGAAACCTGAGCACCCGGAGGAAACCCACGCGAACATGCAAACTCCACACAGAAACGCCAACCGAGCCGAGGATCGAACCAGCAACCTTCTACTGCCACTATAAATAAAAGGTTTTTTTTTTAAGAGTTTGACATGTGGCCCTTCACTTGGTTTGCAAAACTTGATGTGGCCCTCAGGTCTAAAAAGTTTGCCCACCACTGTGCTAACAGATAGGATTTTGGCAGATCACCTACTGCACTGCATATTTAAAGGAAACATTTTTAAAAGTGAATCCTTTAAACATTTTTCATCTATTTTATTTATTAAAATGTGGTTTTAGATTTTTATCATATGTATTATTTATTGCTGATATTTTCATCATTGTTAGAATTTTTTGAATAGGAAGATGCCTATAAAATGCTGTACGTTGTATGTGGCTAAATTCAAAACTTCTCTGTTGGGTCAAATAAGGACTGATCAATTCATTGCTGATAGTTTCGGGTTATTGAAAGTGCTGTCGGTGAACAGCTGATGGCTTCACGTCTATCTTTAGAGAGGCCTTTTCAACCCTCTGAGTCAGAGAGTAACTTCTAGCAACACAAACAGCCTCTCGAGGGGGTTAATTAGAGAAGTGACTAGACTGTGAGGATGAGATCTGATATATTTCATATGCTTACATATATACCTTTATGTGCCGAATATTGCATGTAAGATGGTGCACAATATATACACTCACCAGCCACTTTATCATGTACACATTCATACACACTCATTCACAACGGCCAATTTAGTGCATCAATTCCCCTATAGTGAATGTGTTTGGACTGTGCAGAGCACCCAGAGGAAACCCACGCCAACACGGGGAGAGCATGCAAACTCCACACAGAAACGGCTACTGACTCAGCCGGGACATGAACCAGCACCCTACTTGCTGTGAGTCGACAGTGCTAACTACTGAGCCACCGTGCTGTCCTGAAATTACTATATTTACGCAAAAGATTTCTTAAATGATCTTAGCATATCGCCTCACTTGTGTCTTCACAATGTTTCCCAGTGTTTTTTTTTCTTTTCGGCTTAATCCCTTTGTTAATCTGGGCTCGCCACAGCGGAATGAACCGCCAACTTATCCAGCATGTTTCACGCAGAGGATGCCCTTCCAGCCACAAGCCCGATTTTTTTTATATTTAGAATAAAATAATACTATTATTTATAATACATATTTTATTTAAAGTATTTATCAAAAAATAATAAATGTATAATTGTGTATATATATTTATAAACAAATGGGGGCGTGGTTTGCTTCTGGGGCGTGGCTTGGGCATAGGGGTGGGACTAAAATTCTCACTCCAAGCTAAAACCAAAAGTTGGCAGCCCTGGGTTGCTGTTGAAATATAACAAATGTGTGAATAAAAAAACAACTTTACCTTAATCTTAAAAATGACCCAGCTAAATGCACATTTTTACTAAATATAACAGCATGCGAGTTCACAACAACAACACTAGGGTGAGTAGCTAAATAAACACCAAGACATACTCTTCTTAAAATAAGTGGTAATGGTTGCAACCACAAAACTCGGTTGATTTTTGCAGCAATCGCTTGTTAGCAGGCAGGGTTGTGAATCTGTTAAAAATACCCTCCGCTGTCCTAGTGCCCTATTTGCCGAGCCATATATGGACACGCTGACATTGGGGTTCAGCATTGGCAACTTGAAAGCAGTGTCTGCCATCACGCATGCGCAAAAGCAGCGCTTCTCTCATTCATGATGACCGACAACACAAAACACGCATTTCAACGCAATGTTAACCATCCAACACACTCACACACCATAAATCATTCATAACAGCGTCTGATACTGCTGACAACACGTGTGGGATGCACAGATATCCCCTGTATCTTTAACAAAAGACGCTGCCGATAGCATATTGCGCAAATCAAACACTCATAACCAGCAATATATTACAAAAATAAATAAAGACTGCATATAATAGTGTGCACGTTCATGTGTAGGATCAGAAAAAAAGATCGTGTTTCTGTCGACTGCATGCATCCTCCATTAGCCATCCGTCTTTGTCTTGACCAGATGGGGATAAAATGGGTAAAGTGCGACTTGTTTACATTCACAGCAGCACAATACGACGACGACTAGGACACTGATGGAGTGTGTGAGGTTTTGCGATCTGCACACTCACCTTTTGGATTCTTTTCAACGCCATTTGCTCGCTGAATCACAGCCCACTGTTTGATCTACTTCAGATTCTGTTTTTGGCCTGTACAGTTTGGACGAGAACGCTGCTGGGGGGGTTTTCTCCTCAGCCGTCACGCGTGACGTATATAACAACACAGGAGCACAGATGTGGACATTCACACCGCTGTTTGACAGGACAGTCGCAGATTTGGTCAATTCTTACCCCCCACTAGCCTCACTGACAGTTTTTAGTGCTGTGCTAGACAGCAGGAAGGTGATCTCGCGAGACTACGCAACGGATTTTAGATAGTATCGCGATACCAGGGTTGATCTTGGGAAATGTAGTTCTTTATTGTTGCGTGTGAGAAACGACTTTTGTAATAATCGAAATATAGACGAATTAAAATTAATTTACTTCGTTATAAACTTTATGTAAGCAGTTTTTTAATAACTACATAATACATAAATTTGTTTTAAATATACTAAAGAAATGACTTCCTTGTTTGGTTTTGTGTTTGCTTTTAGCTAGTTATTTCATGCTATAAACAGGTTTTATTTCAAGATTTTTGTAGGAGTTCGGGTTTAATTGTAATGCCGTGGCTTTAACTAATGACCGGTGCACAGAATCAGGCTCCAAATGATGCCATTGGCACAAGATGACGATGCAGCCATTCCGTTGGCATTTAGGCTTCCCTTTTCTAGAAGAAGGAAGCTGTGGATTTTTATTTTTAGATTTGTGGTTTAATTTTTTATTACATTATTAGATGCTTACAAATTTTAGATCTTACTATTAAGTTTTACCTAGAAATTCAGTAAAATGGCTTATATAGCAATAGATCACTCTTACATTTAAAATCGTGACCAACGAAACTTGTAATAATCAAAATATAGAGGAAAGTTAATTGATTACGAAACTTCGCAACAGATTTTAGATAGTATTGCGATACCAAACTTGGGGTTTGAGGGGATCTTGGGTAATGTAGTTCTTTAGTGTCACGTTTGAAATCGTGACAAACAAAAAAACTTGTAATAATCAAAATACAGACAAAAATTAATTGACTTCGATGCTGCGAAATCAATTTCAGATAGTATTGCGAGACCAGAGTGTACATTTGGGCTTTGAGGGGATCTTGGGTAATGTAGTTCTTTTGTGTCGCATTTAAAATTGTGACAAATACCCCTGTAATAATCGAATATATAAAAATAATAAACTTTGTTATAAATTGTGTATAAACAAACTACACATTCCAATTTCGTCAGCCATTCTGGTGGCATTTTGCCTTCACGTTTCTTGAGAAAAATTTTTTTAACATTATTATTTTTTTTTATATATTTCTTTATTACAAACTTACTTACATAGACTAACATGCAATTTAGATCTTACTCTTGCTCTTTTGTTTTACCTAGAAATGCAAATTCAGTAAAATGGCTTATATAGAAATAGTTCACCCAAGAGTAAAAATTAGTTGGGGTTTGAGGGGATCTTGGGAAATGTAGTTCTTTAGTGTTGCGCTTAAAATCGTGACCAACGAAACTTGTAAAAATCTAATTACAGACAAAAATTAATTGACTTTGATACTAAATCGAACATTTGAACCCCAAAGCGTACATTTGGGGTTTGAGGGGATCTTGGGAAATGTAGTTTATTGTTGTGTTTTAAAATCGTGACAAAGGAAATTTGTAATGATCAAAAAAAAGATGAAAATTAATTGATTTCGATACTATGCAACAGATTTTAGATAGTATCGAGACACCAGAGTGTACATTTAGAGTTTGACTGGATCTTGTAAAATGTAGTTCTTTAGTGTTGTGTTTTGAAAACTTGATAAACGAAATTTGTAATAATCAAAATATAGTCAAAAATTAATTGACTTCATTATATGTACACTATAAACAAACACATTTTTTGTATTTTGATAGTATATCAATTTGCTTTAAAGACATTTATTAAATGATGTTGTAGTTTGTTTGTAATATGTATAAGCTAGTTATTTCAAATAAAAACAAGGTTTGGTTTCAAGACTTTTGTAAGAGTTTGGGTTGAACTTTAATGCTGTGGCTTCAGCCTAATGATTGCTGCACAGAGTCAGGCTCCAAATTATGTCATTAGCACAACATCATGGCAGCCATTATGGTGGCATTTTGGCTACTAGAAAAGAAGGATGCTGTGTGTGTTTTTTCCATTATATTCTTGTTTATTTTATATTACATGCTTATTTACACTAACATTCATTCTCTTTATCACCTAAAATTAACTTGAACTCTTTTGTTTGTTTCAGAAATGCAAATTCAGTAAAATGGCATCTAGTCAAATGCTTTCTTCATTTACTTTTCTTCCATTTGCTCCAAACCAACGTGAGTTTCTTTCTTTTGTCGAACTTCTTTCTTTTGTCGAACTGACATCTATAGCATTTTTGTTTTACTCTGGAGCTTAATGGATACCAGTTACATGCATTCTTGTATATTCATTCATTCATTCATTCATTCATTCATTCATTCATTCATTCATTCGTCATTCATTCATTCATTCATTCATTCATTCATTTGTCATTCATTCATTCATTCATTCATTCATTCATTCATTCATTCATTCATTCGTCATTCATTCGTCATTCATTCATTCATTCATTCATTCATTCATTCATTCATTCATTCATTCATTCATTTGTCATTAATTAATTAATTAATTAATTCATTCATTCATTCATTCATTCATTAATTCATTCATTCATTTTCTTTTCGGCTTAGTCCCTTTATTAATCAGGGGTCACCGCAGCCAACTTATCCAGTATAAGTTTAACGCAGCGAATGCCCTTCCAACCACAACCCAACACTGGGAAACACTCATACACTATGGCCAATTTAGTTAATCAAAACCTGAATAAGGTTCGACAGGGTGATGAAGGTTTAAAGGGGTAGTTCAACCAAAAATAAATGTTCTTATTACTTGTTTCAAATCTATTTGCATTTCTTTCTTCTGTTGAACACTAAAGAAGATATCTTGAAAAATGTTAAAACCTGTAACCCTTCTCTTTGCATTTGTTTTTCCTATGGATGTCAGTGGTTTCCAGCTTTCTTCAAAATATATTATTTTGTGTTTAACTAAAGAAAGAAACTCCTAAAGCTTTGGAAACACACGAGGGAGAGGCAACTGTGATTAAATGTTCATTTTCGGGTGAACTATCCCTTTAACAGGGTGAGCATGTTTTGAATGTCCCTCCAGTGCAGCGCAGTGGTGTCTTTAAACACTAGATGGCGCTGTTTGACTATTTAAGTAGTAGAAAATCGCAAACATTTGTTCAGGAAAGCTATGCTTACATATCAGTAATATCAGAGACTCTCTAAATAAGAAAGCCCTACGCACTTTAAAACTTTGTGAACTCTACAATGTATTTATTTGATTATTACATATGTACATTTTGTAAATTTGTATTTGATTTATGCTTACCTCCTGGCATGCATATTTTTGTGTTGTTAAAATGTTATAATAATAAAAAATAAAAATGTTCAGGAAAGCGCAGCGATACATCTCGATCATGTGATGTGAACAAAGCCTGAAGCAGATAAACGAATAACAAATAATCATAATGTACAGTGCGTATGAATAAGTAGGATTTTAGATCAGATATGAGACCCTCTGGACCACAAAAACAATGTTTATATGATACACTCTCAGAAAAAAAGGTACACGGTGGTACAAATAATGTTTTGTACCTTTGTAAAAATTGTACCTTATCATTCATTCATTTTCTTTTCAGCTTGGTCCTCTTATTAATCTGGGGTCACCACAGCGGAATGAACCGCCAACTTATCCAGCACATGTTTTGCACAGTACGTACAAGTTAGCCTACCCAATTCACCTGTACCGCATGTCTTTGGACTGTGGGGGAAACCAGAGCACCCGGAGGAAACCCATACAAAAGCAGGGAGAACATGCAAACTCCACACAAAAACGCCAACTGTCTCAGCCAAGGCTCGAACCAGCGGCCTTCTTGCTGTGAGGCGACAACTCACCTTGGGCTTAGTTACGTTATTCATCCGGGATCGCCACAACGAAATGAACTGCCAACTATTCCAGCAAGTTTTACACAGCGGATGCCCTTTTAGCTGCAACCCAGTACTGGGAAACACCCATACACACTCATTCTCTCTCTCACACACACACACACACACACACACTCACTCACACACACACACACACGCGCGCACGCACGCACACACACACACACACACGCACACACGCACACACACTACACTGTGACTACAGCCAACTTAGTTAATCAATTCCCCTACAGCGCATGTGTTTGGACTGTGGGGGAAACCAGAGCACATGGACAAAACCCACGCCAACACGGGGAGAACATGCAAACTTCATGACAACTGACCAAGCCGGGACTTGAACCACCGACCTTCATGCTGTGAGCCGACAATGCTAACCATGTCACCTAAACTACGCATATTCAAGCAGAAAATATATATATAAAATACAAATATATATATACATAATATAATAATAATAATAACACTAATACTAATAATAATACTAGTACTACTACTACAACTAATAATAATAATAATAATACTATAAATAATAATAATAATAATAATAATACCACTACTACTACTAAAACTTATAATAATAATAATAATAATAATAATACAACTACTACTACTAAAACTAAAACTAATAATAATAATAATAATAAAAATAATACTACTACAACTAATATCAATAATAATAATAATAATAATAACACTAATACTAATACTACTACAACTAATAATAATAATAATAATAATAATAATATTAATACTACTACTACTACTACAACTAATAATAATAATAATAATAATAATAATACTATAAATAATAATAATATTATTAATAATAATAATAATACCACTACTACTACTAAAACTTATAATAATAATAATAATAATACAACTACTACTACTAAAACTAAAACTAATAATAATAATAATAATAAAAATAATACTACTACAACTAATATCAATAATAATAATAATAATAATAACACTAATACTAATACTACTACAACTAATAATAATAATAATAATAATAATAATATTAATACTACTACTACTACTACAACTAATAATAATAATAATAATAATAATAATATTAATACTACTACTACTACTACAACTAATAATAATAATAATAATAATATTAATAATAATAATAATAATAATAATAACGGCATTATATTGATTTAAATTGTGAACTCTCAAAATAATTTTTTTTCTTGTCAGTGATGTATGTCAGAATGTCTCTCTCTCTCTCTTTTTAATAGAGTTCATACCTTTTAATTCCCTATATTAACTGTAATATCTGAAGCTTCTGTTGTGTTTTGTTTATTACTGTTTAAATTTCACTGTGTAAAACCTATCATTTAAAAGACTATTACAGGCTTTTAAATAGCCGATAATAGGCAGGTTCCCCTTGTGGACAACCTTGTGTTTAATGAACTGGATCTTGTTTCCTGGGCAATAACAGTGGAAATGTTCAATAGCTGTTTTTGTAGCCAGCACTTCGAGATATATGTCTATACAAAGACATGCCAAGCCTGAGAAACATCCACTGGGGTATAAAAGAGTCTGCTTATCCCCAAACACTTATAGTAAGCAATAATGTCGGGAGAGAGTCTCCCGCACCTTATTTTAGGAGGTATTTCAATATATGGTAATATATGATGGAATAAAAAAAAATACCTTAAATTTAATTGCATTAAATAGACACGATTATCAAGAAATCTGCTTGCAGTGAAATTTAAAGGCTTAACTAGGGTAAAGTTAGGGTAATTAGGCAAGTTACTTGACAACAGTGGTTTGTTCTGTAGACAATCGGAAAACTAATTTCTTAAGGGGGCTAATAATATTGACCATATTATTAATTAATTCATTCGTTTAGCTTTTTTTTAGTCCCTGATTTATCAGGGGACACCACAGCAGAATGAACCACCAACTAGAGCTGCAAGATATTGGAAAAATCGGACATTCCGATATTTAGTTTTGCTGCAATTATATATTGCGTTATGAAACTAATTGAATGACTCTATGGCACATTTGCAGGCATTTTTTGTGCATATGTGACTCAGATCTGTTTTTGTCACGACAGTATGAACAGCACAAATCCTCATTGAATCTTATCGTTTCAATTCTGATTTGTGCCACTTTCATATGTGGTATTAAATCAGATACAAATCTGACGTTTTGCAGTGCGAGGGCAGTGTGAAGAGTATTCATGGGACTTTTACATGATTTGCGATCCATGTGCATTATTATTCTGTGCTGAAGATCTTCTACTCCTCATAAGCATAGTAGAAAAGCACACAGGGCAAATACTTTTCCACAAAAAGTTGGTTGTTCATTTTAAATATTTTTTTTAATGCAAAAGTGCCTCTCGTTAAAGGTGCTGTGTGTGGGTTTCTCTTCTAAAGCATAAAAACACCATCATATGTTTGCAGATATTTCAGAAGCATGCTCAGTGAACATTCTTGTTTATCTGAAAAACAATGCTGAAGTCAGATATTCTGCTTTAAACATGTGTGTTACGTGGCGGAACGGCTGTCTTTGTTTTGGTCTCTTTAACCTGCCCACTGCCAGTTTAGCCAATCATATTTCAGCACCCCGGGTTGCCTTGCCGGAAAACCGCGTATTTCATTTATTCATTCAGTCAGGAAGGTTCTCAAAGCATGCGTCCGTGACTGAAATGTGACCTCCGGTGGACTGTAGCAGACTCTGAAATGAGATGCAGATTCAGAGTGTTCATCTTCCACATGAGGTTATTAATTAGCAAATGATATAAATATTACAAGCGTAAACATGCAGATTGCATTGTAACCCTGTGTCCTAACAACACGCTACCTGAAGGGATTTGCAGTGATAAGCAATTTGGCTGTTTGCACCAGACGAAACACAACAGAAATGTAAACACAGCCATTCAGAAGCATAGAATAGTGCACTCACTGCACTCCGAAAGGAAAATCTTCCTTCTATCGCATGATGTTGCTTTTAGTTAGAACCACAGCTGTCAACCCACCCATTTTTCCCTGGATTCTCCCTTATTTTATAATTCTATCCTGCTACCATCTCATAAAGATAGTATTTTTCGCGTGTTTAAAATTTTTCTATTAAGGAGGAGGGTCGGTTAGTCAGTCAGTCAGTCAGTAGGTCGACAACTGCCTCTGATAAATTTTTTAAGTACGAATGGCACTCAAACAAAATTTGAGATCTCAAAAGTGTACACAGCGGCCTCTGGTGGATTTACACTAGAACAGCAGGCACGAATGGTACTCGCGAGAAAAATTTGAGATCTAAAAATAGTACATAGCGACCTCTGGTGGATTTACTCTAGAAGAGAAGGCAAGAATGGTACTCGCGAGAAAAATTGGAGATCTGAAAAACGTACACAGCAGCCCCTGGTGGATTTACACTAAAACAGCAGGCACGAATGGCACTAGCGAGAAAATTGGAGATCTGAAAAACGTACATAGAGGCCTCTGGTGGATTTACACTAGAACAGCAGGCTTGAATGGCACTCGCGAGAAAAATTTGAACTCTGAAAAGCGTACACAGCGCCCTCTGGTGGATTCGCGAAAACAAAAACTGCAAAAAATGTAGCTCCTGGGACACTTTTGGTGCTCTCCAAAAATGTGTATAGGGATAAACAACCAGAATGTGTCTTGGTTGGAAAAATATCCCTGAATTAGCATTTTTCTTTATTGTGTTTGATTAATGTTTTTATTTTTTATCAGTCTTTTTAGTTTATGTTGAGGCATTTCACTTTAAAGAACAGGAAAAGGACTTATTCTTTGCCATAAAAGCCATTTTTATGAGAAAAATGCTCATGCTAGAGGAAAATTTCAGACGGCATGTAGAGGTCTTCGCAGCTGAACTCTTCATATGTTATTCCTTACACATTAAAGTATTTCAAACTACTATAAAAAAGCCACTTTGTCAAACTGTAGAGTTGAATTTTTCAATATTAAAAGTCGACGGAACAGAGTTAAAGCTCCCATAATGCAGTGCACAACTTTAAATATACGCAAAACACTTAAAATATGCAACCTGTTAATTAACAGGTATGATTTACAGTAGTAATAAAGTGCGTTATTTTACCTTTTTTTTCCACAAATGCTCAGCGTGATCAGTTTCATTGTCTGCCACGTGCAGCAGTATCAGATGGCCTTGATGAATCTGCTGTAAGATGCTGTATTGTGTCGTAAAAAGGCTGCATTTCGTCTCAGGTTTATCCAATATAACTGTGACACTAATGGCTTCTCTGTCAGCCCGCGGCGGAGTCATGATCTCTCCGAGTGGATTTTATTCCAGCTGCTTAACACTGACAGCTCCGCTCCTGTAAAAAGTGCCCCCATTGTGTGCTTAAAGCCGGTACGGCAGGGTTTATAGCTGCTTTAACAATGAGAAACCCTCCTAAAATTAAACAATGGAGCTGTTGGGTCAGTGAGAAACCTGCCTGATGCCACCTGAAAAACAGTTCATCGTTAAGTGTTTGTAATATACGGTTGAAGACTTAATTTATTTAATATATTTCCCCAGTGTTGTTTAACAAGATTTTTCAACATGCTTTTTAATTTTATTAACTAATTTCTAGATTTATTTTCCTCTTTGCCATGATGACAGCACATAATATTAGACTAGATATTCTTATAGACACTAGTATTCCACTTACAATAACATTTAAAGGCTTCACTAGGGTATTTAGGGTAAAGTTAGGGTAATTAGGCAAGTCATTGTATAACAGTGGTTTGTTCTGGAGACAATCCAACACTAATATTGCTGAAGGGGGCTAATAATATTAACCCTAATATCATTAATTAATTTATTTATTGTGTTTTGGCTTAGACAGTAACCACAGTGGAATGAACCACTAACTAGGGCTGCATGATATTGAAAAAAATCTGACATTAGGATATTTTGTGTTGCAGTTATATATTGCGATATGAATATTATTGAAAAGATTTCGAATAATTTAGATCAAGGGGTGGCACGGTGGCTGGTTCTAGATGGTCGCTGGTTCGAGTCCCAGCAGGGTCAGTTGGCATTTCTGTGTGGAGTTTGCATGTTCTGCCTGTGTTGGTGTGGATTTCCTCCGGGCGCTCCGGTTTCGCGCTGTAGGTGAATTGGATGAACTAAATTGGTATTAGCGTATGAGTGTGTGTGTGTAAAGTGAGTGTGTATGGGTGTTTCCCAATACTGGGTTGCAACTGGAAGGGCATCCGCTGCATAAAACATGTGCTGGAATAGGTGGCGGTTCATTCCGCTGTGGTGACCAAGAAATGTTATTGATAAGGCTGTATTAATTATGTTTTGGAATTGAAAGACTTAATAAAGTATAATAATAATCAGAAAAATAGGTTAAAACTGTAGTGCTGTCAAATAATTCATCATGAATTAATCGCGTCCAAAATAAAAGTTTGTATTTACATGTATGGATGTTTGTATGTTACTTGTATGTGTACTCACTGTGTTTAAATAGTGTGTATATATTAATAAAATATATATTATAAAAATATTATAATAATTAGATAAGTTAAATATATATATTTAACATATATATTTAACATAGCTTATACTTTAAGCTATTTTTTGTTTCGATAGCCTACAGAACAAACCACTGTTATACGGTAACTTGCCTAATTACCCTAACCTGCCTAGTTAACCTAAATAACCTAGTTAAGCCTTTAAATATCACTTTAAGCTGTATAGAAGTGTCTTGAAGAATATCTAGTCAAATATTATTTACTTTCATCATGGCAAAGATAAAATAAATCAGTTATTAGAGATGAGGTATTAAAACTATTATGTTTAGAAATGTGCTGAAAAAAATCTGCTCTCTGTTAAACAGAAATTAGGGAAAAAAATAAACAGGGGCGCTGATAATTCTGACTTCAACTGTAAATATTTGTTTTTAAAATAATTTAAATTTAATTAAAATGTAATTTAAAAAAATCTCATATGAGTTATTAATGAGTTATTAAACTATTATGTTTAGAAATGTGAGTCTGAATCTGAAATCTGATCTTGAATATATTCATATATTCTTATATTCTTATCTTTATATATATATATATATATATATATATATATATATATATATATATATATATATATACATATAAATATGAGCAATATCACACTTGTAGCAGTGCGATATGGCTGTATATCGGCACTGGTGGGAGGCCGAGTGCCTTAGTGCCCCTGCCAGTGCCGATATACAGCCATATCGCACTGCTACGAGTGTGATATTGCATTTATACGACAGTTTGACGGCATAATTGTGTATATAAAAACAAAATCAAACATGGAGAGTCTCAAAAACCCTTTTGTATGAGGAACTACTTGCTTCCAGATTCAAATCATAAGCTGACAGTTAAACAGTTGAGAGCAAGCATCTTTTAAACTCAACCCAAGCTCATTCTGGAAACGTAGCCCCGCGGACGTTTCTGGAGACCGCGATTTACGTGGCCGGAGGTACGTAAAGGCCGCGTTGGGTTTTTTTCGAGCGAACGCTGCGGGCCGGTGTGGCGCCGCTCCGCCCCTCCTCTTCGTGCTCGCCGGCCGACGGCTCGCCTCCGAGTGGAGGGCTTTCCCGACGCAATCAGTTTGTCCGCCTAGCTCACAGCGTTGCGTCGGCGGAGCGGAGGCCCCGGAGGAGGAGCCGGCCGCGGTGGACGACGACCGGGATCGAGTCCGGGGAACAGCAGGTTCCGGAAATCAGGTAAGACGAAAAATAAGGGCGAGAACGCGGCGGGATCCGAAAACGCGGTCGAAATCGAAGACGAGGGCTTTTGCCTTTTTTTTTTTGTTTCCGATCCGGCGGCTTTTCGCGCGAGAACGGCGCGGGCGTGAACGCCGCGCGCTCCCGAGAGGCGCCCGCCCGAGACGCGAAAAAGCGCGCACAGCAGCCTCTCGCGGATCTGCGAAAACAAAAAAACGCTCGAATACGCACCTCCCGGGACATAAATCGCGGTCCGCAGAAACGTCCGCAGGGGCTACGTTTCCACAATGAGCCCGGGTTGTTTAAACTTTAGATCTGTAGTGTCTGCTTTTTGCTGGCTGTATGTGGGCGGAGTAATACACAAAGGGTAAAGAGGCTGTAGGAGTTCTGATATTGCAGAATATCGCACGGCTATCAGCCAATCAGATTTGAGAACCAGACAGAACTGTTGTATAAATATATATATATATATATATATATATATATATATATATATATATATATATCTTGCATTCTCTTCATTGGATTAGGACATATATTTTGCATTACACGAGTGCATATCTGAGTTTGTCAGATCACATTTAAGTGATCAACAGAACACTGTTTATATATATATATATATATATATATATATATATATATATATATATATATATATATATATATGTGTGTGTGTGTGTTTGTGTGTGTGTGTGTGTGTGTGTGTGTGTGTGTGTCATCTCTCAGCCAGCGCACATAATAGCCCTTCTTCCATTAGTTAGCGAGGCGGGCGATACTTCATTTCATTATCTGTTTGGGCTAGCGGAGGAGCGCTGATAAACCGGCGGATTGTGAGCGTGATTACTTTATCATTGTGCTCCTCTATTCATGTGTGAGTCAGCTGGCTGCTCGGGTTTCTGCGCGGCCTTGTCTCCGGGACCCTCATGAGTTTCCCTCTCTGTGTTTGAAACAAGGCGAGGACAGAAGAGCGGCCATTCTCCCGCATCAATGGCTGGCACTGTTCGCTGCTCTTAAATGGCTCTCCTCAGTGTCAGGTTTAGGGATCTCTCTTCAGTCTGACACTGAGAGGGAGCATTTTTTCCTTTTGCAGACCTAGAGATTCCAGCTGATAATATGGCATTGTCAGGACTCATCCCTGCGCTTTGAATAACTCCAGTGTCCGTCAGGAGTCGGACTCGCAGAGGGACGAAAAGTCCAGGCCTGAAAGTGCTTCTCAAGATGCTCAGGACAGGAACAGGAAGTCCACACGTGTCACTAAGCATTATGTTTATTTTAGGGCGTCACAATTCTACATCATTATTAAAAAGTAATGCACTCACATTGAAAATTCTAAAAAATAT
>NC_141028.1:59745000-59747500 GCF_052040795.2 Danio rerio | reverse complement strand
AATGTCTGAGATTGGGAGTTCGTTCTCATCGGAAATAAAACCTGCAACGGCTGAATTTCCTGAATCACAGAGACGGCGCTGGCTAAATAAACAGGGAGTAATTAAGCATGGTATGTTGATAGAGCTTTGAATAAAAGAAATGATCCAGCCAAAACAGTTGTTTTCAGATTGGTTTCAGATTGAGCTGAACAAAACGGGTTTAATGTGTGTAATACACAGGGGTGGACTTAATTTGGGGTTCCTAAGCAATTCCAGGTATGTGGCCCTGGCATAGCAACTCAAAACACTCTCTCTATAGATATTGTAAATAAACTGCATGTTAAACATACACTCACCTGCCACTTTATTAGGTACACCTGTCCTACAGCTTGTTAATGCAAATTTGTAATCAGCCAATCAGATGGCAGCAACTCAATGCATTATGCATGTAGGCATGGTCAAGACGATCTGCTGCAGTTTAAAGCGAGCATCAGAATGGGGAAGAAAGGGGATTTAAATAAATGAACATGGTTGTTAGTGCTATACGGGCTGGTCTGAGTATTTCAGAAACTGCTGATCTACTGGGATTTTCATGCACAACCATTTCTAGGGTTTACAGATAATAGTCTGACAAAGAGGAAATATCCAGTGTGTGTCAGTTCTGTGAGTGCAAATGCCTTGTTGATGGTCAGAGGAGAATGGCCAGACTGGTTCCAGCTGATAGAAAGGCAACAGTAACTCAAATAAGCACTCGTTACAACCGAGCTCTGCAGAAGAGCATCTCTGAACACACAACACGTCCAACCTTGAGGCGGATGGGCTACAGCAGCAGAAGAGCACACCGGGTGCCGCTCCTGTCAGCTAAGAACAGGAAACTGAGGCTACAATTCACACAGACTCACCAAAACTGGACAACAGAAGATTGGAGAAACGTTGCCTGCTCTGATGAGTCTCCATTTCTGCTGACACATTCGGATGCTCGGCTCAGAATTTGGCATCAACAACATGAAAGCATGGATCCATCCTGCCTTGTATCAGCGGTTCAGGCTGGTGGTGGGGGTGTAATGGTGTGGGGGAGATTTTCTTGGCACACTTTGGGCTTATTGGTACCAATTTAGCATTGTGTCCACAGCCCACCTGAGTATTGCTGCTGACCATGTCCATCCCTTTATGAGCACAGTGTACACATCTTCTGATGGCTACTTCCAGGAGGATAACGTGCCATATTAGATAGCACTCGAATGTGGGCCACTTTAGGCAGTTATGCGGCACTGGTGATATTCCTTCGGTCCAGACAAAAGGAATGTGAGCCTGGAGTAGCCCACCTGTACAATGCTAAAGGGGGGACAAAGATTCAAATCCATATATCTGCCATTTAAAGCAAAAATTTGGAACTTATGGCAGAATGTAATCTGAATGTGAGTCTAATGTGGCCCATGTGGAGAATGATAAACTTCGCCCAAATGACAGAGGACAAAAGATGGGCCACGGTTGACAAAATAGTGGCATAGTCATTTAAGGGTAATCAGGGTCTAAACCTAAAGTGTAGGTGTAAAATGTGGCCCAGTTAAATTAAAACATATGTGGGCCACTTTTGGCAAATATTCGGCACAGGAAACTCTGGCTAATGCAGTCGTTAGCCTAAAGTGGCCCAGAGATGATATGGAAAATGTGGCCCAGTTATCTTAAAACATATGTGGGCCACTTTTGGCAAATAGTTGGCACAGTTAGCTCTGGTTAATGTGGCTGTGAGCCTGAAGTGGCCCAGAGGAGATATGGCAAATGTGGCCCATTTATCTTAAAACATATGTGGACCACAGAGACTAAAGTCAATATCATGGAGAAAAGTGTTTGCTTTAGTTGGGCTCATAGCATTGAACCTCTTAATATAAATGTTCTTTTGGGCTGCAGTAACTTTTAGGAACTTTGCTTGAAAAGTTTGTTAATTACAGCAAACAAACTTAAGTGAGGCACAACCTGTGATGAAATAATATAATTCACTGATGTTTACCAATGTTTAATCCATTATTAGAAGTAATCTGGGCCAGAATAAAAGCAAACTGCGGCCCAGAATAGGGTCAGTTCTGGTTCATTTGGTTGAATTCTGGCTGATATGTGGTTTGCTTTGGCTCATTTGTTGCCCAGAACTGACAAACGGGAGCAGACCGCCCTAGAGCCATCATTCCATTCAGTATGTGGTCCAGATATAAGTGTCTGGTGTGGGCCAGAATAAAATCAAACTGTGGCCCAGAAAAGAGTCAGTTCTGGTTCATTTGGTTTGAATTCTGTCTGATATGTGATGTTTCTATGGCTTAATTGTGGCCCAGATCTGGCAAACAAGAGCGGACCACCCAAGTGGCATCATTCCATACAGCATGTGGGCCGGATGTAGGTGCCTGGTGTGGGCCGGATTTGAGCCACATGAATTTTGCTAGCTGGGTGTCATAAAGCATGAATCATCTCAGACTGACTTCTTGAACATGACAATGAGTTCGCTGTCCTCAAATGGCCTCCACAGTCA
>NC_141028.1:59602500-59740000 GCF_052040795.2 Danio rerio | reverse complement strand
GCCAAACAGTCAAAAAAGCAAAGCTGACAGAAATGAAAACAGCTGATGGAGTATACACTAACCTGCGCATTATTCAGACACAAGATGGCGCCAAACAGTCGAAAACACAAAGCTGACAGAAATGAAAACAGCTGATGGAGTATACACTAACCTGCACATTATTCAGACACAAGATGGCGCCAAACAGTCAAAAACACAAAGCTGACAGTAATGAAAACAGCTGATGGAGTATACACTAACCTGCACATTATTCAGACACAAGAGGGCGCCAAACAGTCGAAAACACAAAGCTGACAGAAATGAAAACAGCTGATGGAGTATACACTAACCTGCGCATTATTCAGACACAAGATGGCGCCAAACAGTCAAAAACACAAAGCTGACAGAAATGAAAACAGCTGATGGAGTATACACTAACCTGCACATTATTCAGACACAAGATGGCGCCAAACAGTCAAAAACACAAAGCTGACAGAAAACAGCTGATGGAGTATACACTAACCTGCACATTATTCAGACACAAGATGGCGCCAAACAGACTAAAACACAAAGCTGATAGAAATGAAAACAGCTGATGGAGTATACACTAACCTGCGCATTATTCAGACACAAGATGGCGCCAAACAGTCGAAAACCCAAAGCTGACAGTAATGAAAACAGCTGATGGAGTATACACTAACTTGCGCATTATTCAGACACAAGATGGCGCCAAACAGTCAAAAACGCAAAGCTGACAGAAAACAGCTGATGGAGTATAGTTCAGCGGTTGTAATCTGGGAATAACATACCTTGTAACATCGTGACTGACCAATTAGAATCAAGTTTTCCAGACAGTCATGTAATAATTTGCATTACATAATGTCGCCACAGTGGAATGAACCGCCAACTAACCCAGCATGTGTTTTACACAGCGGATGCCATTCCAGCCGCAACCCAGCACTGGGAAACACCTATACACATTCATTAACACATGTACTACGGCCAGTGTAGTTCATCAATTCCCCTATAGCGCATGTGTTTGGACTGTGGGGGAAATCGGAGCACCTGGAGGAAACCCACGCCAACACAGGGACAACATGCAAACTCCACACAGAAATGCCAACTGGTCCAGCTGGGGTTTGAATGAGCGACCTTCTTGATGCAAGGCAACAGTGCTAACCACTAAGCCACCGTGCCGCCCAAATATATATATATTTATTGCTATTATTCTAATAAGGTTTTGAAATTTATATATCAATTTTAAATGTTTACATTAATATCAAACATATTTTTTGGAACTTAAAGTAGATTCCTAAATTTTCATCCATAGTTAAGTGCTTGCTGGGCTCCGTGGGAAGCAGCTCTGTAACTTCACAATGTAATCCGTATGTTTACCGAGACTTCAGAGCTAATAGAGAAACAAATATAAGGAACAAAGGTGGCAAACAAAGAGACGCTGGAATCAAACACACACAGGACGGGACGGGACTCTTCTGTGATGGCCTAAATGCTGAATGACTGAAGGCAAGCCCTGGCAAAAGCTTTCAAAACCTCCTCCATCTCCGTCACCAATCCTCATTTATTACCTTCGCTGTTGTCAAGAGGTGAAATTTACTGCTGGAGTGTGTTCATCAATCTGTCTTAAGCTTAAACACTCACACACACACACACACACACACACACACACACACACACACACACACACACACACACACACACACACACACAAACACACACACATACACAGAGAACAAATGATGGAAAAACAGGCCTACAGTATGTGACAAATTGCTCTGTGAGCTTCAGTCGTCTGAAGTAAATAAGCGTTTGCATTATTAAACGCTCAGCATGTACAGTGACACTGATTGACAGGCAAATATTTCTCCAGTGCGACCGCAAACGAGAGACCGCTGGGACCTTTTGCTCCAGTTTGACACTAGTGAAAGGCATTGAATGCGTGTGTGAGTGTGTGTGTGTGTGTGTGTGTGTGGTCCTGGTATTCAGCACGTGTGGAAATTTTATAACTTGTAATTAAGGCTGCACAATGTATCATTATCGCAACAATGATATATGCAATATGTGTGTGTGTGTGTGTGTGTGTGTGTCACATAACTAGCGATCTGTTTCTGGAAGATCGCTGCCATACTAATCTCAAGTCATTCAGAAACTACATATCCCAGGATGCCGTTGCACACACCGGTTCACAATTAACCACACACAGCTGACTACCGTCATCATGATCTGTTTGGACTATTTATACTAGTGGTGGGCCGTTATCGGCGATAATGCGAGACTTTAAATAGGCGCAAAAAAAATATCGCCGTTAATCTATTCTCAAAGTTGGGTTGGGAGCTGGGTCTATTGTACGTGTAACGGAAGCCAGCTAGTGTTGTGCAGGTAAACCTCACTCCACTGACCTCTAAAGGTGCTCTAGCGACAGACACTAGAGGCCATGGTCTTTAGCAACCCGGGCTCATTGTGGAAACGTATTTCTGTGGACCGGGAGGTACGTATTCAAGCGGTTTTTGTTTTCGCGGATCCGCGAGAGGCCGATGTGCGCACTTTTTCGCATCTCGAGCGCCGTTCGCGCCCGCGCTGTTCTCGCGCGAAAAGCCGCCGAAGGCCACTGTGGAGCGACCGTCCGTTGGACTGGCTGGCTGAACGACTGAACAATCGACCGGGCGGCCGGCCGATCGGCCGACCCGGCCGCCCTCCTCTTCCTCCTCCTCCTCCTTCCCTAAATCCAAGCGACGGTTTGCAAAAGCCGTCCAGAAAAAAAAAGCAAAAGCCCTCGTCTTCGATTACGGATCCCGCCGCGTTCTCGCCCTTACTTTTTGGATTCTGTTTTTCATCTTACCTGATTTCTGGAACCACTCTTCCCCGGACCCGATCCCGGTCGTCCCTGCGGCCGGCTCCTCCTCCTCCGGGCCTCCGCTCCGCCGTCGTAATGCTGCGAGCTAAGCGGACAAACTGGTTGCAGCGGGAAAGCCTTCCACACGGAGGCGAGCCGTCATCCAGCGAGTGCGAAGAGGAGCAGAGCGTTCACTCGAAAAAAACTAAACGCGGCCGTACGTACCTCTTTTCCACGTAAATCACGGTCTCCAGAAACGTCCGGGGGGCTACGTTTTTCAGAATGAGCTTGGGTTGGTCTTTAGCCTCTTTGGTAGAGCAACCGACTCCCATGTGGAAGGTCGCTGGTTCGATACCAGCTCAGAGCGGGTTGGGTGGTGGAGGACCGGTGGGGTTACATTGGGGCTGTGACCTGGATGGGAGTGAGGTTAGGGGGGTGAGTGTAACAGAGGCCAGCTAGTATGTGCTGTGCATGTAAACCTCACTCTTCTGATCTCTAAAGGTGCTCTAGCAACAGACGTTAGAGGCCATGGTCTATAGCCTCCTTGGTAGAGCAACCGACTCCCCTGTGGAAAGTCGCTGGCTTGATTTCAGCTCGTAGCGGGATGGGTGGCGGAGGACCGGTGGGGTTACATACCCAGGCTATGATGACTTTCACCTTGACATTTTAGTGCGGATGTATACCTGGCTGAATTGCACTGTAGGGGGCGAGAGCGAGTCTTCGAACCTGTGTATATTCCAACAGTGAAATGACCCCATCAAACGTGACATGCAAACATGTATGCAGTTCACTAGAGTGAATCTGATTAATGTTAGCTCCACGTCAGGCACCTGTAGAGTTTTTGGGTTCCAGTAAAACATTAACAAATAAAATGGAGCGCGTGCTTTTTAAAATGAATGAAGGTGAATGAAAGTCAAACCGGTGAGCTGTCTGACAAAACAGTGCCCTTCTGAATCTAATCAGCAGCAGTGAAGCGTTCAGTTTATCTACTTAAGTTCGCCATGTAAATAGCAAAAGCGCAATGGCATAATGCAGCTGACTGTTAAAGGGAATGAGAGATGAGACTGTGATTGGTTTAATGCAAGTTATGCGCAAAACACATCCAGAACTCAGTAAGAGAATAAGCACAACCCTGTTAGACCGTGCGCCGTGGCGCAAACCATAGTGTTTGGTACTTAAAATAGCAAAAGTGGATTCAGACATGCTCTTAATGCTTTTGCCCCATGCGCTTTAGACTTTGTGTCTAGATCATTAAAATAGAGCCCTCTATCTCTCTCGCCCTCTCTCTCTTTCACAAACACACACACACACAAACTTTCTTGTGCACTCACACACACTCGCACACACATAAATTCTCTCTCTCTCTCTCTCTTATACACACACACACACACACACACACACACATGAGCGGTCAGGTCTCCGTCTCCTTCATGGAGAGGCTGATTTTCTGCTGCTTTTATGAGCACATAAATCTGAGCGGTGCCAAAGAACAGAAAAACAGCGGATTAAAATTCCCTTTTGGCCATGTTGAGGTCCAGCTGCAGGAGGCTGTTTGCTTAACACAGCTGTAGAGAGAGAGAGAGAGAGAGAGAGAGATAAAGGCCGACTCGTCTGCCAGCCCAAATGTCTTGTTTTCATTGGCAGGTCCTCTGCTTTTCTCAGAATTATGATTGCGCTGCAGCACTAATGCAGACAGAAGGAGAAGAACTGATGGAAAAATCCTGCCAGAACACCTGATGAGCAGAAACATCACCCCAACACATGAGGAGAAGCTCAGGTTCATCAATTTCCAGTTGGATCTGTTTTGCTACCACTTGTAGGTCACTCTTATGTTTTGTCTCTTACCATATGTTTCTAATGGGCGGCACGGTGGCTCTATGGTGTCACACTGTTGCCTCACAGCAAGAAAGTCACTGATTCGAGTCCCAGCTGGGTCAGTTGGTATTTCTGTGTGGAGTTTGCATGTTCTTCCCGTGTTGGCGTGGGTTTCCTCCAAGCGCTCCAGTTTCCACCAGTGTGAATGAGTGTGTATGGTTGTTTCCCAGCACTGTGTTGCAGCTGGAAGGGCGTCCGCTGGGCAAAACATATGCTGGAATAGTTGGCGGTTCATTCTGCTGTGGTGACCCCTGAATCATAAAGGGACTAAGCTGAAGGAAAATAAATGAATAACTGAATCTGGAGTGTCCTGTAATTGATGAAACACAGTAAACACTTTGGACTAAACACTTGTGTGTACAAATGTGTTTGCTAATAAATATTTGTGTCCTGATATGTCCCAAACACACACACACACACAGATGGGCCTGGTGAGCGCTGACTGGCTGATGGCACAGTGATAGTGGAGTGTGTTTGGCCTGTTCATCAACATTGTTCTCTGCAGATCTTGAGTTTGGTCACAGGGATTGTTCCACACAAACACACACACACACACACGCACACACACACACACACACACACACACACACACACACACACACACACACACACAGCGCTTGTCTTCAGGTGTCTGATTTTGCCTAAATTGGCTTCTCTTTCATTCATCAGTGGGTGTTGAGTTTCACCAGCAGATTTTTCACTGAGCATCTCAAGTACACACACACACACACACACACACACACACACACACACACTGCAATAACAACCAGTCCAGCAAGATTCGAAGAGTTACATTATGGCAGTGTTTCCATGCTTGTGCAAGAAAAGTTTGTACTTGCATTGTTAATTTTATTTATGTCCGTATTTATTATATTATGTTTTTTATGTTGTTGTTATCATATAATAATAATAATAATAATAATAATAATAATAATAATAATTATTATTATTATTATTATTATTATTTTTATATATTTTATTATTATTATTATTATTATTTATAGTATTATTTCATTTCATATATTTCATATATTTCATTTCATATATATAAATTATTATTTTTATTATTAGATTATTATTATTATTATTGGACTATTATTATTATTATTATTATTATTATTAGTACTATTATTATTAATAATATATATATATATATATATATTCATATTCATATTATTATTGGATCATTATTGAATTATTATTATTAGATTAATATTGTTAATATTATTATTATTAGTTTATTGGATTGTTATTATTATTTAATCAATATTATTATTATTTATATTATTGTTATTATTATTTATATTATTATTATTATTTTAATTATTAGATTGTGATTATTTTTATTATTATATTATTATCATTTTACTGTTATTATTGTTATTAATATTGTTGTTGTTTTTGTTGTTGTTGTTAGATTATTGGATTGTTATTATTATTTAATTATTGTTAGATTATTATTATTATTGTTATTATTATTACTAGATTATTGGATTGTTATTATTATTATTGTTATTGTTATTATTATTATTATTATTATTATTATTATTGAAATAGCTCTTCTAAGACTCATGCAAACAGAAAACAAATTTAGCAAAGTGTTTCCTGCCCAAAATATTTCACAATGGAATGAACCGCCAACTTATCCAGAAAATGTTTTAGGCGAAGGGATGCCCTTCCAGCTGCAACCTGTCACTGGGAAACACCCATACACTCTTGCTACGGCCAATTTGGTTAATCAATTTCTCTATAGCGTATGTGTTTGGACTGTGGGGAAAACTGGAGCACCCAGAGGAAACCCACGCCAACACAGGGAGAACATGCAAACTCCACACAGAAATGTCAACTGACCCAGCTGGGACTCGAACCAGTGACCTTCCTGCAGTGAGGCGGTTATGCTACCCACTGCGTCACTGTGACGCCCATCAGAATCATGACTTGCAGAAAACAGAGCTGTGTTTTTCCCACAAACACACAGGAGAAGCAGGCCTCGGTCTGCCCCTATGCCTGAAAATGGCTGTGTTGTAATCGTGTAATTTTACGGTCTTGACTTTTAACACAGCAACACATAAAAATGATGGCTTCCAGACACGCTGCTTTCCAGGCCAGCTCTGCGTGTGTGTTGGGAACAAACTGCTGTAAAACCGAGCCGCAGAGTGAGAGAGTGAGGCATGATGGGAAGAGGCGTTTTTAAAAATCGCCTCCTACATCCTTAAATAGTCCACTGTTTGTGTATTGGTGTCCGAAATTTCTTTGGACATTCTAAAGTGCACTCAAATCAATCCCACAATGCACCACAATCATGAGTGTATAACTGATGTACACTCAACAGCTAGAAAATACCCATAATGCACCTTCAACAGTTTGCGCGCTGATTGAATTTCTGCATTTGACCACAAGAGGGCGCACACAGCAGAATACGGTTGGTGCAATTTTCAAAATGAAATATTAGTTATTTAAAGTACCGTCTGTATATGTGATAGAAATCAGATGTCTTGGTTTCTAAATTAAATTAATTAAATTAAAATGAAATTACAAATGTTAATTAAGTGAATAAAATGATCACTGGTAATAATTTACCTTAAATTAATTTAATTTTCCTATTTACTTTAATTTAATTCTAGTGATCATTTTATTTAATTAAAAAACTTCAATACCAATTGCCATTTTAGCATATGTTTTTCGCAGCGGATGCCCTTCCAGCCGCAACTCAACACTGGGAAATACACTCTTGCATTCACACACATACACTACGGACAATTTAGCCTACCCAATTCACCTATAGAGCATGTGTTTCGACTGTGGGGAAAACCGGAGAACCAAGAGGAAACCCACACCATCTTGCTGTGAGGCCAGAGTGTTAACCACTGAGCCACCATGTTGCCTATTATTATTTTATTTTATTTTATTTTATTTTATTTTATTTTATTTTATTTTTAAAAAGACACTAATTTTATTTATTTTAATTTTTCATTTAATACCAGTTAATCTCATTTTAATAATTTACTTTATTACGAATTATCATCATTTTATTTAAAAACATTAGTAATTTAATTTAATCTAATTTTAATTAAATTAAATTAAATTAAATTAAATTAAATTAAATTTAATTTAATTAAATTTAATTTAATTTAATTTAATTTAATTTAATTTAATTTAATTTAATTTAATTTAATTTAATTTAGGTGGCTCATCCCGCTCTGGTGACCCTGGAAGGGACTAAGCCAACAAGAAAATGATTGAATGAATGAATGAATTTAATTTAATTTAATTTAATTTCATTTCATTTCATTTCATTTCATTTCATTTCATTTCATTTAAATATTTATATTAAATATTAAATATTTATATTAAATATTAAATATTTATAATTTAAATAAATTTATTAAATAAAGTTTATTTTATTTTATTTATTTGTATTTAATTTAATACCAGTGATCCTTTTATCTAATTTTAAAGAAATAACTTTATTACCAATTATCATTTTATTTAATAACATTAGTAGTGTAACATAACGTAATTTCATTTATTTTATTTTACTTTCATTCAAATTTAATTTAATAAAATGTAATTTGAAGGGAATTTTATTCTACAATAAATACAATAAATAATTTATGGGTGTTTTAAAAGTATCTCCAGCAAATTGTAATTTGTATTAAATTAAATTAATTAATTTAATTAATTAAATAATTATTTAATGGAACACAAATTCTATTCTAAATTGTTATCCTGCAGATGGCAATTTAATTTTAATAAATCTCACTAGCAGAAGGGTTGCCAATTGACAGACACAGGTGTATGTTTGTACACGTTGAAGACAAAATAATTATCCATCCTTTGAAATGTTAATTATTTTAAGTGATATTTAACTAGAAGCATATTATTTCAGCATATTTTAAAACATAATTAAAAAATATCTAATAACTAAATTCATTTCTCTTTGCCATGATGACAGCACATAATATGTGACTAGATTTTTTCTTCAAGACACTAGTATTTAGCTTAAAGTGACATTTAAAGGCTTAACTAGGTTAATAAGGCAAGTCCTCAGTAGCCAAATTAAATATTAAGAAATATTAATATTAAAATAATATTTGAAAAATACTTAAGACAGCTAATAATACTGATTTTGTCATTTCTAGGCCATGACATCCTCTAGTCACTATTTTATGTTGTGTTTAAAGGACTTTACCCAGCAGGATGGTGATTAATGATGACAGAACTGTCCCTTTCAAGCTGTTTGTTTCAGTTATCAAATTCTCAGATCACACATAAATGTAAAGCATTCTCAGAAATGTTGTCGTTTTGTTTTCAGGGAATCTTAAGTGCAAGTAATGTGTACTTATTTTGTTTTTAATGCCATTTTCGAAGAGCGCAACCCACTCTTGCTTACTAGGAAGAGGATTTTAACAGAGCAGCCGAGCAAAAGAAAACATGCAAGGTGCGAGTCGGCCATGTTTTGGGGGAAAACAAGCATTAGCAAAACTCCAGGCCGAACCTCTTTGCGTCCATTTGGAAAACACAAGAATGTTTTCGAGTGTCCTCGGATTCGCACACGGGCATGCATTTGGCCAGCTTTGAAGCCCCAGAATATAATGTGTCTTAAAAGCAGCCCGTGGCCTCCGCTGTTTCAATCAAAGAGACCCTGAAAGACGGCTGACAAACCTGCATTATTTCATTCCCTTTCTTCTTCTTTCCTTCCTCTTTCTTTCTTTTTGCTGTATGACTTCGGCACATTTGGCCAAAAGTTGTTCTCCTTTTCTTTTGTGCTCATAGGATTTAGCACTTTTTTCATTCGAGATGAAATAAGCTTTATGAAACATCACTCTTCACCATTTAAAGTTAAAACATTCCTACATTTGGTTTTAGCACTTGCTTACATCAACGAAGAAGGAAGCTTCACTTCTGTTATCTATTTTCTCTTAAGACGTTTCTCTTTAAGTCCTTGAGTGAGAGAGAGAGAGAGAGAGAGAGAGAGAGAGAGAGAGAGATAGAAAGGGCAGTCCTCATTAATATTCATGACCCTTCCAAATATGGTCAAAACTGAGCTTTTTTATTCTAGGCTCATCTGGTGGTGGGGAGGGGAGTGTTGGTGATGGTGTCCTGGAAGAAAGAGAATGGGGTAAGGGGGGTGTTGCGAATGATTGGGCCCCCTAATATTAATTCTGGGAGCCCCAAAATGGCATGGGCCCTTACAATCATCCTAACTTTCCAACCTTATGTAGAAAGAGAGATGGAAAGAGCAGTGCTCATTAATATTCATGACCCTTCCAAATAGGGTCAAAACTGAGCTTTTGATTCTTGGGTCATCTAGGGGGGTTTGTTGTCCCAGACGAAAATGAAGAGAGGGGAGGGGGGAGGTGATGGTGTCCAGGACAAAAGTGAAGAGAGAGGAGGAAAGGGGGGGACAAAAGTGAAGAGCGGGGAGGAGAGGGTGGTTAGGAATGATGGTGTCCTGGACAAAAGTGAAGAGCAGGGAGGAGGGGGATGGGTGTTGCGGATGATTGGGCCCCCTAATATCAACTCTGGGGCCCCAAAACGGCGTGGCAACTTAGAATCATCCCAACTTTCCAGCCTTATATGGAAAGAGAGATAGAAAAGGCAGTGCTCATTAATATTCATGACCTATCCAAATATGGTCAAAACTCGTCAAAAGTGAGCTTTTTATTCTAGGGTCATCAGGGGGGGGGGGGGGGGTTGTTGTCTCAGATGAAAGAAAAAGGGAGGGGTTGTTGTTGGTGATGGTGTCCTAGAAGAAAAGTGAAAGGGGGAGGAGTGGGGTGTTGCGGATGATTGAGACCCCTAATATTAACTCTGGGGCCCTCAAAATGGCATGGGCCCTAACTTTCCACCCCTACATTAAAAGAGAGATAGAAAAAGCAGTGCTCATTAATATTCATGACCCTTCCAAATACGGTCAAAAGTGAGCTTTTTAATGTAGGGTCATCCATTGATGTGTGTGTGTTGGGGGTGGGGGGGGGGGGGGGGTTGATGATAGTGTCCTGCATAAAAGTGAAGAGCATGGAGGAGGGGGTGGGGGGTAGTAATGGTGTCCCTGTCGAAAGTGAAGGGGTGGGGGGGGGGGAGGTGTTGCGGATGATTGGCTCCCCTAATATTTACTCGGAGGCCCCCCAAACTACGAGGGTCTTTAGAATCATCGTAACTTTCCAACCTTATATAGAATGAGAGATAGAAAGAGCAGTGCTTATTAATATTCATGACCCTTCCAAATACGGTCAAAAGAGAGCTTTTCATTCTGGGGCATTTCTGTGTTCATTTTTGTGTTCGTAGGATTTATTGTTAATTTAATTGAATTTAATTAGTGTTAAAATGTTAGTTTTAATTTTATTTTTTAAATTATTTAAAGAAAATATTACTATTTATATAAAGCCTTTTAAAAAGCCGTTTTTGGAGATTTTTAACTGGTGCTCCGGTTTCCCCACAGCTCCCCACATGCGCATCAGGTTGATGAACTGAACTGGCTGGAGTGTATAAGTGTGTGTGTGTGTGTGTGTGTGTGTGTGTGTGTGTGTGTGTGTGTGTGTGTGTGTGTGTGTGTGTGTGAATGAGTGTGAAGTAGTGGGGTGCACATGGAAGGGCATCCGCTGTGTAAAACATATGCTGAATAAGTTGGTGGTTCATTCCGCTGTGGCGACCCCTGATGAATAAAGACACTAAGCCGAAGGAAAATTAATGAATGAATAATAAAAGTGTCACTTTTGTTCTGTTGCAATGGACGTGTGGATTCATACACAAAAGCGTGAGATAACCCATCAGCATTATTTACGTGTGAGCCGTGGAGGTTGCAGACACAGTAAGCAGAGGGGCAGGAACAGGAACTCCTCATTAAGACTGAATTAAACAGAGCTTTGATGGGAGACCTACATCAGCCCAATCTGGCAACACATCAAAGAGCAGCCGTGCTGATAGATGGGATCTGCACTCGTTGTCACTCTCTCCACACACACACATACCCCACATGCATAGACACAAATACACATACAAACACACACGCAGATACAAAAACACATACAAGCCACACGCACACACAGAAACACAGTACATATATGCACATACAAACGCAGACAACCACATACAAACACATACAAACACACACAGACATACACATATTCAAACACACGCACACACACATGCGCGCACACACACACACACGTGCGCACCCCCCCCACACACACACACACATACAAACATACACAGACATACACATATTCAAACACACGCAAACACACACGCGCACACACACACACACACACACACACACACACACACACACATATATACAAAAACACACATACAAACATACACATTTACAAACACACACACACACGTATACAAATACAAACACACACAAACACATTCAGTACACACACATACACACACACATATGAACACAAACAACACATGTACAAACACACATACACACACACACACACACACATATGAACACATACAAATACACGCTCACATACAAATGCACATACAAACACACACGCACGCACACACACACGCACACACACACATACAAGTGTGTGTTTTGTAAATGTATGTGTGTGTGTGTTTGTGTGTGTATGTGTATGCATGTGTGTGTATGTGTGCATGTGTGCTTGTGTGTGTCCGTGTGTTTGTATGTGTATATATGAACTGTATCTGTGTGTCTGTGTGTTTGTATATGTGTATATGTACTATATGTGTGTGTTTGTATGTGCATATGTATGTGTGTGTGTGCGTGTTTGCATGTGTGTATATGTACTAAAGGTGTTTGTGTTTGTTTATGTGTATGTTTGTATGTGTGTGTGTGTGTGTGTCTGTATGTGTGTGTCGTATACTCTACTGTAACTTTATTTACCAATGCACAGAGCGAACTAAGCAATCTTTACATCCCCAACACACACACACACACACATGCACAGAAAACCACATCACTACATACAAACAAAGGCTGTGTTTTTAATACACAGACTGATTGTTGTGCTTTGTATGCTGTTCACATTATACAAATGTGACGAACACAGAAACCCCTCAGCCGACCTAACACATTTGCCAAACATTTCTATCCCACAATGCAATGCACTTCACTTGACCTTCCATTTCCAGTGTGACAGACGTACAGGAAGTTTTGATTTGACTCTGCATTTGGTCTGACCGCTGTTCATACATTACATCTCCCATTTTCAACCTCCCCCATTGTCGCGGTTTGAGCAAGTGTCTGAAATTGACAAAGCAGCATCTCTTCAACGTAAACAATATTGAAGATACTCGAATCTGACAGTGTCTGCACATGCTGAGCCAGTTGGCATTTCTGTGTGGAGTTTGTGTTGGCGTGGGTTTCCTCCGGGTGCTCAGGTTTCCCCCATATCCAAACACATGCGCTATAGGGGAATAAATTAGCTAAATTTGCCATAGTGCATGAGTGTGAATGAGAGTGTATGGGTGTTTCCCAGTTCTGGGTTGCAGCTGGAAGGGCATCCACCGTGTAAAACATATGCTGGATAAGTTGGTGGTTCATTCCACTGTGGTGAGTGGTTATTTGAGTTACTGTTGTCTTCCTATCAGCTGGAACCAGTCTGGCCATTCTCCTCTGACCATCAACACGGCATTTGCACTCACAAAGCTGACACACACTGGATATTTCCTCCTTTATTCTCTGTAAACCCTAGAGATGGTTGTGCATGAAAATCCCAGTAGATCAGCAGTTTCTGAAATACTCAGAGCAGCCCGTCTGGCACCAACAACCACGTTCAAAGTCACTTAAATCCCCTTTTTTCACCATTCTGATGCTCGGTTTGAACTGCAGCAGATCTTCTTGACCATGTCCACATGCCTAAATGCACTGAGTTGCTGCCATGTGATTGGCTGATTAGAAATTTGCGTGAACAAGCAGTCAGACAGGTGTAACTAATAAAGTGGCCGGTGAGTGCATCTATAACTATAAGCAAATAATAATAATAATATGCAATGTAAAACAGCCCATTTCAATCCATTTTTCATTCGAGCTGCACAGACAAACACACACACAAAAATCCTTTTATTTTTTGTGCTCGGTGAGCGAGCCTGCAGAAATCCCTGTACTGACATTAAGGCGGCGCTTGAATACACACCGCATTCTTGTCGGAGGTGAAAGCCAGCGGTTCACACAGCAGTGGGCATGTGCTATCCACTTTAACACACTCCTGTCACTTCACACCCTGGCATTATTTATTCTCTATGAGCACGTCTCTGGCGATGACGCAGGTGTGTATCCCTGCCAATGTGTGTGTGTCTGTGTGTGTGTGTGTGTAAAAGAGACAAACCAGACATTCATAATTTAAGAGCAATGTCTGTTGAATGAGTGACTACCTGAGGGGAAATGAAACATTGGATTTGTTGAATAAAATATAAGTTGCAGGAAGCCTGTGTGTGTGTGTGTGCTTATGCATGTGTGTGTGTGCAGGTAATGATGTCAGCAGGGACCGAATATGTAATGATCATGCAAATACACACGGTTATTTAAACATACGAGGCACCGGCAGCCCATCCTTTGTGTTTCGCTGAGTCCTGTTTAATGTAAATGATATCGGAGATGGAGGTGGTTGGAGGGGAGTGCCAAAACACACACACACACACACACACACACAAAAAGGATGATCGATTACGCCTTCTGAATACGAGAGCGTGCTGGTCTGACGTTTTGAATACAATAAAAGGTATTAGATTTTTGGGCAGTAAATGTAGCAGATATTGGAAACTGTCCCTACAGGCTAGTTTCCACATGCCTGCAACTTAAGCTGGAGAACACTCGTATTGTTCAGGCAAAGCATCCACCTTGGGCTGAGAGAGCACACACACACACCTGCCAGACTGCATCCAGACACACACACACACATGCACAAATGTATGTACACACATAATAAGCCACACACACACACTCACACACACACTAATGAGGCCCGCGGAGGCCCTGTTTCTCTGTCAGTCAGACTCTGCATGCTGACACACGGCTGACAACAGCCTGAGCCGCTTCTGTCTCTCCCGCTCTCCTTCATTCAGCAAAAAACCCCTGACAGGATTATAGAGACGCTCAAATTAAGTCAATTAATAATGTGCTCTGTCACTCTCTCCCCTCGCGCCAGGACAATAATACACTGTGATTCGGGGAGGAAGAATGTGAGACGGGCTAGAGACAAACACCGAGACGCGGGAGTCACAGCGCTTCTTAAAACTCATAGCTTAATGCTAAACTATTGCTAAGAGAACGCTAAACTAACTACGATAAAACAAATGACCCAATACTGTAGACAAGTTGCATCACGCTGCTTGAAAAATCATAGCTAAATGCTAAACTAGCGCTAAACGAACCACTTTAATTTTAAAATATACTGTCGTTTATATTAACTACTTAAGTTTTATAGTTGCTATGGTAATACGACAACTACAGTAATATATACAAATGATCCAATACTTCAGTTTTCTACAACAATTACAGCAGCGCCTCTGGAATATCACAACTAAATGCTAAACTAGCGCTGAACTAGCCTCTTTCATTTAAAATAAATACTATAGTCGTTTATACTAAGTACTTGAATTCTATAGTTGCTATGGTAACACAACAACTGCAGTAATACAAACAAACAATCCAATACTGTAGTTTTCTACAACAGTTACAGCAGCGCTTCTGGACAATCACAGCTAAATGATAAACTAATGCTAAACTAACCGCTTAATCAACAAAATGCTATAGTCGTTTATACTATTTTAATTTTATAGTTGCTATGGTAACACGACAACTACAGTAATGTAAACAAATGATCTAATACTGTAGTTTTGTACAACAGTTACAGTGCTTGTGGAAAATCTTGGCTTAATGCTAAACTAGCACTAAACTAACCACTTTAATTAAAAAAAAATATATTCGATTAAGCACTTGAATTCTATAGTTGCTATGGTAACACAACAATGACAGTAATAGAAACAAATGATCCAATACTGTAGTTTTCTACAACATTTCTACAACAGTTTTCTCCAATACTGTAGTTTTCTACAAGCAGCGCTTCAGGAAAATCTTGGCTTAATGCTAAACTAGCACTAAACTAACGGTAAACTAACCACTTTAATTAAAATAAATACTATAGTCGATTAAGTTTTTGAATTCTGTAGTTGCTATGGTAACACAACAATGACAGTAGTATAAAGAAATGATCCAATACTGTAGTTTTCTACAACAGTTACAGCAGCGCTTCTGGACAATCACTGCTAAATGATAAACCAGTGCTAAACTAACCGCTTAATCAACAAATACTATAGTCGTTTATACTATTTTAATTCTATCGTTGCTATGGTAACATAACAGCTACAGTAACGTAAACAAATGATCCAATACTGTAGTTTTCTTCAACAGTTACAGAAGCACTTCTGGACAATAACTGCTAAATGATAAACTAATGCTAAACTAACCACTTAATCAAAAAATACTATAGTCGTTTATACTATTTTAATTTCCTTTGTTGCTATAGTAACATAACAGCTACAGTAACGTAAACAAATGATCCAATACTGTAGTTTTCTTCAACAGTTACAGTGCTTGTGGAAAATCTTGGCTTAATGCTAAACAAGCGCCAAACTAACCACTTTAATTAAAAAAAAATTATAGTAGATTAATTACTTGAATTATATAGTTGCTATGGTAACACAACAACTACAGTAATATAAACAAATGATCCAATACTGTAGATTTTCTACAACAATTACTGCAGCGCTTCTGAAAAATCGGAGCTAAATCTTAAACTAGCGCTAAACTAATGCTAATCTAACCTCTTTAATTTAAAATAAATATAGTCGTTACTTGAATTCTATAGCTGCTATGGTAACACAACAATGACAGTAATAGAAACAAATGATCCAATACTGTAGTTTTCTACAACAGTTACAGCAGCGCTTCTGGACAATCATGGCTAAATGTTAAACTAGCACTTAACTAATGCTAAACTAACCACTTTATTAAAAAAAATACTATAGTCGTTTATATTAGGTGTTTTAATTTGATAGTTGCTATGGTAACAATAATTAGATGTATTCATTCAAAAATTTATTAATAATACAAAATTTATACTTATTCCAGAAAAATCTGAAATCTTTGTGTTAAAAAAAAATCCAAATATTAAAAAATAATCACCTATAAAGTGATGCAAATGAAGTGCAAATAATGCATATTATTAATCAATAATTAAGCTTTTAAATATTTATGAAAGGAAACGTACAAAATGTCTTGGTGGCGGATTTTGGCATGGAAAAAAAATCAATAATTACTTGCTAATAAATATTTAATGATTGCCAAAGTGTACCTGAGCATTTTAAAATATAATTCATCACCAGTGTAGCCATGATTTTACATGATTCCTTGATAATTATTAAGCTCAAAACACCTTCATAACGATCGACACATGGCTTAGTGTTTAGCACTTACAGCAAGAAGGTGGCTGGTTGAGTCCGGGCTGGGTCAGTTGGCATTTCAATGTGGAGTTTGCATGTTCTCCCCGTGTTGTTGTGGGTTTCCTCTGGGTGCTCCGGTTTCCCCCACAGTCCAAACACATGCGCTATAGGTGAATTGATTAGTTAAATTGACTGTGGTGTTTGTGTGCATGCATGTGAGAGTGTATGGTTGTGGAAGGGCATGCGCTGTGTAAAACAAATGCTGGATAAGTTTGCGTTCATTCCGCTGTGGCGACTCCTGATGAATAAAAGGACTAGCTGAAAGAAAATAAACGAATGAATGAGTTAAATAAAAAACTATTTCTTTCAAAAAGGCAAAAAAACACTTAGTTAATTCCTTGTTGAAGGACTAAATAAAGCACCATGCCATTGAGCACTTGAAGAAAGGCTTTCTGAAAAGGTTTTGCTTTTGTAAAATCTACGAGGAAAACAAAAGCGCCTCGTGTGGAATCAAAGAGCATAAATGATTCATTCAAGGCCTCGTTTTATTCTCTCCGTCTAACAAGCGAATCTGGTGGATACCAAAACTACGTCTTTGAGCAGCATCTGAGTCAAGCAGTCGCGTTACTTGTGCCACGGACACACAGAATACTCTGGATTTACTCGAACAGCAGAGAAAGTAATGAGCCGTGTGGAGGAATCAGCTCAACAAACAGCTCATCAGCAGCTGAAGCACTCACTAAAGCCACGGTGTGCATCAACACTGCAACTACTGCACTTAATACAGCACAATTATCTACATACAGTTGGTTAGAATTATTAGCCCTTCTGTATTTTTGTTCCACAATTTTTGTTTAACGGAGAGAAGATTTCCTCAACACATTTCTAAACATAATAGTTTTAATAACTCACCTCTAATAACTGATTTATTTTATCTTTACCATGATGACAGCACATAATATTTGACTAGATGTTCTTCAAGACACTAGTATTCAGCTTAAAGTGACATCTAAGGGCTTAACTAGGGTAATTAGGGTTAAGTTAGGGTAATTAGTCATTTTATAACAGTGGTTTATTCTGGAGACAATCCCAAACAAATATTGCTATATTGCTCTTTAAGGATCTGGGTGTCATATTAGACAGCAATTTAACTTTTGAAAATCATATATTCCATGTCACAAAAACTGCCTACTTTCATCTGAGAAATATCGCTAAATTACGAAGTATGCTATCCATCTCAGATGCAGAAAAGCTAGTCCATGCTTTTATGACTTCTATGCTGGATTACTGTAATGCTCTGTTTGCTGGCTGCCCAGCATCCTCTATTAACAAACTTCAGCTAGTACAAAATACAGCTGCCAGAGTTCTTACCAGGTCTAGAAAATATGATCATATCACTCCAATTTGATCCTCCTTGCACTGGCTGCCTGTTAAGTTTTGTATTGAATTTAAAATATTGCTTCTTACATGTAAAGATTTAAATAGTCTAGCTCCTGTTTATCTCACCAACTTTCTGTCTCGCTACAATCCAACTCTCTCTAAACTCTCAAAACTCAGGGGCGTTGCTAGGGTCGAAAGAGATAAGGGGCTTAGCCCCAAAGACCCCCCCCCCCCCCAATTTATCCCGTTAAAATACACCCACTTTCAAAAGGTATAGGTTACTACTGTAATCATAATAATAGTATTATAAATTATTTAATGAAAAATAAAAGTTTTTTTGAGTTGGCAGTCTTTTATGAAATAAATTGTGAAGCTTTTGTAACACAAAAAACATTGATAAATGAACCCACTTCTCATTTACTAGTCTGATATTCGTAGGCCCACACGGAATCTGCGGTCACAGAATTCTGCAGATTTTTAACCCATCACTTATCCTGTTTATTTACTTGAGTTAATGTGTGTACATTTATATTTATTCAGTTTTTTAATTAATTTCAGTAAAATTATTGACTAACATGAAAATATTCATGTGATTTATTTACAATGCAGTTTGTACATTAATATTTTCTATCTTTTAGAAGAGATATTATATGAGAGACTTGCCATTTTTACCAAATAAAGTGGATAAATTGGATTTGCATTTTAAACATTAAATAAAAGTTGAAAAGATATTATTTTTTATTTAATATATTATGGTTACTGCTATTTTGGTTACTATGATACTCCCAAAATCATTCCGCATAAATCTGCAGATTTTTAACAAAATTTTCTGCAGAAATAACAAAAAACATCTGCAGATTCTGTCTGGCCCTATGATCCATGATCACACCTCTTGAGCCTCCTATCTCCTCCTGATTTGCAGTTTCTGTTTGTTTTCTTGAAAATGTAATTTTCTGCATGTCTTCAAATCTGAAAATATGATTTATTTTATAGTGTGAGTTGTTATTCAATATGATACAAAGCTACAAACATGTTCATTGGACAGAGTGATTAACTAAGGTGTAGTGTTGTCATGAGACTGGAATTTTTTAATTCAATACCTCGCAAATATTACTATATTGATATAACTATTCAGTTTCGCGAATTGCGAAAGAGTTGTATTATTACCTCATTAGCTTCAGCTCCTCAAAATAATGAATGATGACAGTGCAATGGCGGGGCTTTTTTAACACCATGTGACAACAAAGCCACTCCCACCTGCCGGTAGGAACAGGTACTTACCCAACAGCTTAATTACCCGACACAAAAGCTGCGTTAAGTGGAATGTGCGTGATGTATGTGGTAATTTTAAGTACTCAAATAACAAAACAAATGTAATACAATCTATTTTTATTTTAGTGCAACATATTCCAAAAGATCAGGGGCTTTTGACAATACATCAGGGGCTTAAGCCCCCAAAGCCCCCCCCCCCCCCCCCCCCCCACAATGCCACTGGTAGTACCTAATAGCAAAGTCCACTAAAGGAGGTTGAGCTTTCTCATTCATGGCTCCTAAACTCTGAAATAGCCTTCCTGATAATGTCCGAGGCTCAGACACACTCTCCCAATTCAAAACTAGATTAAAGACCTATCTTTTTAGCAAAGCATACACTCAGTGCATCACTTAGCGTTATGATACATGAATGAGCTCCTACAGATTTCTTCATCTCGTTTATAAACACTATGAACAGCAGCTACGCTAATTATTCTCTTTATTCTCCATTTCCACCTGGGGATACCCATCCTGAGGCCCTCAGACTGTGCAGAGTCACTGATTCGCTCAAAGACCAGCGACGAGATGATCCCAAGGTCTCCATAATCCTGGACCAGGCCGTATCCTGAGCAGCTGCTGTGGTGGTCATGGAGGAGTGGAGAGCATGAGACAGATTCCTTAGACGCTCCAGGGACAGACGAGTCTTCGCTGAGGTGCAACTTTCCAGCCTCTGGCGCCTTGACTGCAGCTCTGCACAAGACGTTTGGTCATAGGAGAAATGGACATGCCCAACTGAGCCTGGTTTCTCTCAAGGTTTTTTAATTCTTCGCTTTTTCCACTGGCTTGCATGGTTCAAAACCTGTAGAGCTGCGCATTGATGGATTTGCTCTCCAGTGTTTGGACTCTCAGTAGTGCCACCCTCCTCCTCATGCATATAAACAGCAGAATGAATCGCCAACTATTCCAGCATATGTTTTAAGCAGCGGATGCCCTTCCAGCTGCAACCCAACAATGCGAAACACCCATACACTCCCGTTCACACTTATACACTATGGCCAGTTTAGTCTATCAATTCCCCTATACCACATGTGTTTGGACTGTGGGAGAAACCGGAGCACCCAGAGGTAACCAGCGCCAACATGCGGAGAACATGCAAACTTCACACAGGAATGACAACTGGCTCAGCCTGGACTCAAACCAGCAACCTTCTTGCTGTGAGGCAATTGCTCTACCCACTGTGCTGTAGCATTCATTGTCAGAGTGTTGTAAATACTATAATATACAGTACATTATCATAAGCATTACTATAGTATGCTTTGAAAACCCTGGTATTCACTATAGAATGCACCAGGATTTTTCACACTAGCATGCTTTTGCATATCAGTATCATAACAGAACACAAAAAACACAGCAGACTGGCACAACTTTGTGCATCCAGTCAGGCCGCATGCATTCTTGCAGAAGGCGGATTCTTGTGCCAGCTAATCCTCCATTTTTAGCTCCGTTGAAACCGCACGGGAGAGTTTCCCATCATGACTCTCTTAAGCAGATTTACTTTCATAAAAAGCAGCTCAGAGGAGGAGTCTGTGGCTGAGAATGTGCTTAACTCCGCACATGTATTGTGACACAGCGTCTTTGCTTTTGGATGGTGGGGCTGAATGTGCTGTGAGTCAGCGTAGGTGTGTGCGCATAACACTGGACGTTTATAATGAGCTGAATTAACTCCTATTATCTACTCTTTCTGTTTTCAGCTGTCAAACACTGCTACTCAAATACTTCACATCTGTAAAGTTAACAATTCTGGGTTGTAGTAACCTCTGGGTCAGATATGGACAGACACAACAGTGAAAATGTAAATCAAATTTAATTTTAAAATAAACAACGTTAGGTTTGACCATATTTGACCCAAGGTTTGGTTAATACATAGAGTGACAGACGTTTTTTTTTTTTAAATAACCCAACATTTGCTAATTGTTGGGTCAAATATAGACAAACACAACAGTCAAAATGTTAATTGAATTTAATTTTAAAATAACCCAACATTGGGTTTGACCATATTTAAACCAACGTTTGGTTAATGCATAGAGTGACAGATGTGTTTTTTTTAAATAACCCAACAGTTGTTAAAATGTTACATAAAATATGGACAAACACAACAGTAAAAACGTAAATCAAATATAATTTAAAATAACCCAACATTGGGTTTGACCATTTATAACCCAACGTTTAGTTAATACATAGGCTGTCAAATTTTTTTTTTAATAACCCAACGTTTGATAAATTTTGGGTTCAATATGGACAAACACAACAGTAGAAACGTAAATCAAATTGAATTTTAAAATAACCCAACATTAGGTTTGACCATATTTGACTGAATGTTTGGTTAATACAAAGAGTGACAGATGCTTTTCAAAATAACCCTAAACTTTTTTTAATGTTGGGTCAAATATAGACAAACACAACAGTGAAAACGTAAACCGAATTTAATGAAAAAAAAAAAAAACCAACAGTGGGTTTGACTACATTTGACCCTACGTTTGGTTAATACATATAGTGACAAAGGTTTTTTTTTTAAATAACCCAACATTTGTTAATTGTTGGGTCAGATATGGACAAACACAACAGTCAAAATGTTAATTGAATTTAATTTTAAAATAACCCAACATTGGGTTTGACCATATTTAAACCAACGTTTGGTTAATGCATAGAGTGACAGATGTGTTTTTTTTAAATAACCCTACAGTTGTAAAAATGTTACATAAAATATGGACAAACACAACAGTAAAAACGTAAATTAAATATAATTTAAAATAACCCAACATTGGGTTTGACCATTTATGACCCAACGTTTAGTTAATACATAGGCTGTCAAATGTTTTTTTTTTAATAACCCAACGTTTGATAAATTTTGGGTCCAATATGGACAAACACAACAGTAGAAACATAAATCAAATTTGTTTTTAAAATAACCCAACATAAGGTTTGACCATATTTGAATGAACGTTTGGTTAATACAAAGAGTGAAAGATGCTTTTCAAAATAACCCCAAACTTTTTTAATGTTGGGTCAAATATAGACAAACACAACAGTGAAAACGTAAACCAAATTTAATGAAAAAAAACAACAACCCAACAGTGGGTTTGACTACATTTGACCCTACTTTTGGTTAATACATATAGTGACAAATGTTTTTTTTTTTTAAATAACCCAACATTTGTTAATTGTTGGGTCAAATATGGCCAAACACAACAGTGAAAACGTAAATTGAATTTAATTTTAAAATAACCCAACATTGTGTTTGACCATATTTAACCCAACATTTTTTTTAATATAGTACATAGAGTGACAAATGCTTTTTAAAATAACCCCAAACTTTTTAAATGTTGGGCCAAATAATATAGACAAACACAACAGTGAAAACGTAAATTGAATTTAATTTTAAAATAACCCAACATTGTGTTTGACCATATTTAACCCAACATTTTTTTTAATACAGTACATAGAGTGACAAATGCCTTTTAAAATAACCCCAAACTTTTTAAATGTTGGGTCAAATATAGACAAACACAACAGTGAAAACGTAAACCGAATTTAATAAAAAATAATAATAACCCAACAGTGGGTTTGACCATATTTGACTCAATATTTGGTAAATGCATAGAGTGAAAATGCTTTTTAAAATAACCCCAAACTTTTTAAATGTTGGGTCAAATAAGCACAAACACAACAGTGAAAACATAAATCAGATTTCATTTTAAAATAACCCAACATTGGGTTTGACCATATTTGACCCAACGTTTGGTTAATACATAGTGACAGATGTTTTTTTTAAATAACCCAACATTCGTTAATTGTTGGGTCAACTAAGCATTTTTAAAACAACCCAACATTGGGTTTGACCATATTTGACCCATTCATTTATTTTCCTTCAGCTTAGTCTTTATTTCAGAGGTCGTGACAGTGGAATGAACCGCCAACTATTCCAGCATATGTTTTACACAGCAGGTGCCTTTCCGGCTGCAACCCAGTACTGGGAAACACCCATACACACTCACACTCATACACTATGGCCAATTTAGTTCATCAATTCCTCTACAGCACATATGTTTGGACTGTTGGTGAAACCGGAGCACCAGGAGGAAACCCACGCCAACACGGGGAGAACATGCAAACTCCACACAGAAATGACAAATGGCCCAGTCGGGACTCGAACCAGCAACCTTCGCACTGTGAGACCACAGTGCAAACTACTAAGCTACTGTGCCACCTTTCTGAAGTTTATTACAAGATAAATTCTAATATGCACCGTGTGTGTGTGTGTGTGTGTGTGTGTGTGTGTGAGCGGCCCTCAGGCTGTCTCTCAGTGGGAGGTTTGGTGATCACTCTGTTCTGAGAGCAGATTTCAGGGTAAAGCCTTCACTAACAGGCCTGTTTATCCTTACAACAAGCCCTACCGAAGTCTTCCACTGCTCTCACAGCGTGTACACACTGCCCCACACAGCAGTAAGCAGCAATTACGAGAACACCGTGTCATTACAGACTTACACACACTCCTATTATCACACCCTCGCAGACAGAGAGCATTAAAGTCATCTATAAATACCAAACACCGTATTTTAAACACAACACAATCAAGTAAATCCATGAACACGCTACAAAAATGTGTTTTATTGCAAAGAAATATCATTTAAAGGGGAGCTATTATGCCAAAATCACGTTCATAAGTGGTTTAAATACAGCGGTGTGTGGATATATCCAGCTTCTAACGGTCAACGTTAATTACCTCTATTTATACAACAGTTCTGTCTGGTTCTTGAATTTGATTGGCTGATAGCCGTGGGATATTTTGCCAGTAACATCACACAACGGCCTCTTCACCCTTCACCTCTGTGTATTACTCCGCCCACATACAGCAAGCAACAAGCAGAGACGCTACAGTTTGACAAATATTACTGCTGTTAGACAACAAAATGTACTTCTGAGGCTTTTTAGTCGAGAATGTAGTTGTTTAGATTGCAACTATGCAGTTTATTTGTAAGAATAGAACCTATTTTAAAATATTTACAATTTCTGTAAGCTCGTCGGCGGCCAAAGATGGTTAATGTTGTCTATCCACAAGATGGCGCCAGAACCGCATAATAAGCCCCTGCTCAGTGTGTTCTCTTGAGCGCGAATAAAAAGCTGAAAAACGGAAGCCTCGTGGTTTTTAAGGTGGACCGGATAGAGTCAATAAGCTGCTAATAAGAAGCTGGATTCAGCCTCGTCCCTCCTTATCGCAAACACAGTCTGAAAACAGCAGTCTGGTAAGAAATCTCTGTAGACGGATGGCATTTCATGTCCCGTTCTGCCTTATAATCTTAAAATGTGAGCAAAATTTGCTGTTTTGTCATCACCTTAAGGGGGTCACACACCAGAAGCGCTGCTTACGCTATAGAGAATCATTCAAACACTAGCTCTAAAGTGACGTTGGTGATTTAGTAACGGCTTCTGCTGTTCTGACGTCAGCTGCAGATGTGAATGAATGGTGAAAGAAAGTAGTTCCTAATACAAAAGGGTTTTAGACTCTCTGTGTTTGATTTTCTTTTTTATGTACAAGATTGTGCCGTCGAACTGTTGTATAAACGCAATATCACACGAGTAGCAGTGTGCTATGGCTGTATATCGCCACTGGTGGGGTGCTAAGGCAACACACGCCTCCAACCAGTGCTGATATGCAGCCATAGCACACAGCTACTCGCGTGATATTGCTCATTTGTTATAATCACACTTGATAAAAACACTTTGATTGGCATTCTCCCTTTGTACCTGTCATCAGAGGGGGAAAGCCCAGCCCACAAGTGACCATCTCTCCCTCATTAGCATAGAACATAAGTCTTGTTTTTGAGTCTGCCACTATGCTAATGCATGTGCATTTGTAGCTCTATCCTCTTATAAAAAAAGAGCACAAACTCGTTTGAATTTAAAGTGACAGTCGCCAAAACAGCACAATTAGGATCAAAGCCTTAAAGGGTCAGTTTCAGAGAGTTACTAAACATCATTTGTGTGATATTTTGAGCTGAAATATTCACACACACACACACACACACACACACACACACACACACACACACACACACACACACACACACACTCTAGGGTCATCAGAGTCTTATTTTGCATCTTTTAAAAAGGGGGTGCTCAACCTGCGGTCTGTGTGGGTCCTAATGCCCCAGTATGGTGAAGTGGACACTATACTGTCAGTGAGCGCCGTCTTCGGATGAGACGTTAAACCGAAGTCCTAACTCTCTGTGTTCATTAATAATGCCAGGATGTCCTTCGAAAAACAGTATAATTTTCATGTAAATTTCTTTGTGTTTGTTTTGTATAGCTCTTTGGTCAAGAACTGTTGCTCTAAAACTTGGTTTATAACTAACTACTTATTTTAAGACACTCTTCACTAAAGTCTACTTAAGCTTTTATTTATTTTAAAAACTCTTATCTAGTATAATAATCTCACTATAGCAGATCACTTGACTTGTTTCTAGTCTGCATCTTCTTAAATCTTTAATTTATTTCTTATATTTATTCATATTTTGCAGTGCAGGACTTGCCTGTATAGACCATTTTGAGGAATGTAAACAAAAACAATGGTCCGAATGTATTTTTTGTTTTACATTTTACATTTTCATAGCTTCTGAGAATCCCAAAAGGTTGACAAGTTATGTTATGGCAGCTATTTTAACGTCACTCACTTCTTGTTACTGTTATGAAATGGTTTGACGACAAGCAGGAAATGTTCATGGGCCAATGAAATTACCGCATTTAAATGGTTTATAGCATATTTAATATAGTCAAATCGGCATATAAATAACTTTCTATGTCTTTTTTTAAATACAGAAATACATTTAATATTTTTATCAGTATTAAAAATGTGACAAAACACGTTAAACCAAGCGGAGAGCTAAAAAGCAAAATCGATTTAATAATCAAAACGAGATGTTCAGAATGATAAGTGTTGCAATTCTGTGGAAATCTGTGGATCTTTCTGCTGAATTCTGAGCGGCCTGTTTAGAGATTGTTGAGTGTTTGGAGGGGGCGAACGCTCCTTTTGCCTCCTTCATTCATGGTTACGCCCTAGTTGTTCTTTTGTGATCTGTGCTGAATTAAGGGGCGACCAGTAACACATCAACTGACAGTCAAATGCATGACATCATTGATTTATGCACAGATATCGATGGACCGTGACAAGTGAACAAAAAGCCTCACTATTGACCATAATCCCAAAAACAAAACAAATGCATCCTTCAGTGTGGGAGTTTTATTTGTTTGTTTACGTTTGGGGAACTCAAGTTTGGTTCCCGACTTGTTGGTCTTTCCTGACTTCTTTGCCTTTCTCATTCCCACTTTGCTTCCGGTCAAAGCGCTGCATATTTTGCTTTTTACACAAGTTAAAAACAAATCAAATAAATTATGCATCAATCATGCCAGTGCAACAAATAGAGCAAGTTGTGTGCCGATGTTTTTAATCCCTAATATAAAAAATATATTTATATCTGTAACTGTCTTGTCGTGCTAAAACCAGCAAGCCACACTTTAGGTTGCTTAATAATAATCTCCATAATAAATTTCCATAATTTTTTATGTGTTAAGTAAGCAAGGAAGAAAAAAAATCAATAATAAAGTTGTACTATTTATTAATGAATTGTAGCAAATTTAATAAAAAAAAAAAAACCTTGAGCGATTACAGCCTCAAGTCTTTTTGAATATGATGCCACAAGCTTGGCACTCCTGTCTTTGGAAATCTCATTCCTCTTTGCAGTAGCTCTCAAGCTCTATCAGGATGGGAAGCGACGGTGTACAGCCATTTTCAGATCTTTCTAGAGATGTTCAATAGGATTTAGGTCTGGGCTCTGGCTGGGCCACTCAAGGACATTCACCAAGTTGTTGTGAAGCCATTCCATTGATATTTTGGCGGTGTGCTTTGGGTCATTGTCCTGCTGGAAGATGAACCGTCGCCCCAGTCTGAGGAGCAGGGTCTGGATGCAGACCTGGTGCAGTGCAATCTGGGTTGCATCCAATGCTTTTTAATGGGTTTACCTAACCCCACCCCTAACTCTACCCCTTACAGTGGCGTCGCTCACTCCATTTGAGTGCATTGTGTCTGACATTGCATCAATGAGTGATAGAATCTCCGTTTAAGAATCTCATCATAAAGGCGACTCTGAAGCAGGTCTTCATTCAGGATGTCTCTGTACATTGCTGCGTTCATCTTTCCCTCTATTCTGACTAGTCTTCCAGTTCCTGCTGCTGAAACACATCCCCACAGCATGATGCTGCCACCACCATGCTTCACTGTAGGGATGCTGTTAGCCTGGTGATGAGCGCTGCCTGCTTTTCTCCAAACGTAACGCCTGGCGTTCACTCCAAAGAGTTCAAGTTTAGTCTCATCAGAGCAGAGAGTTTAGTTTCTTATGGTCTGAGAGTCCTTCAGAGGCCAAATTTCAGGCAGGGAGTGTCTTCCGTCTGGCCTTTCTACCACACAGGCCTGATTGGTGGATTGCTGCACAGATGGTTGTCCTCCTGTAAGGTTCTCCTCTCTCCACAGAAGAACGCTGGAGCTCAGACAGAGTCACCATCGGGTTATTGATCACCTCCCTGACTAAGACCCTTCTCTCCCGATCACTCAGCTTAGATAGCCGGCCAGCTCTAGGAAGAGTCCTGGGGGTTTAAACATCTTCCACTGACGGATGATGGAGGCCGCTGTGCTCATTGGAACTTTGAGAGCAGCAGATATGTTTCTGTAACCTTCCCCAGCCTTGTGCCTCGAGACAATCCTGTCTCGGAGGTCTACAGACAATTCCTTTGTCTTCATGCTTGGTTTGTGCTGTGACATGCACTGTCAACCCTGGGACCTTATATAGACGTATAGGTTATGTAGGTGTATAAAGTGTTTCATGCCTAAACAAAGCGAAAGCACAGAACAGACTCAGAACAGATAGCTGTTTGTTTTTCAGCATTCTTCAGTATTTCATAATTTGTGATCAACAGAAGAAAGAAACTCAAACAGGTTTTGAAGTGATGGATGAGTAATTGATGACAGAAGTTTCATTTTTGTGTGAATTTCCTCTTTAAACACGGTGCTACCTTGCATAATGGTGTGTTCAAGTAATAATTTTTGTAGTGTATTTTGTAAATGGCAAAAATATATATAAATATACTATTTAATTTGATCAATAGGCGTCGCTTTGGCACAGTGGGTAGCATGATCACTTCAGAGCCAAAAGGTCACAAGTTCGAGCCCTGGCTGGGTCAATTGGCATTTCTGTGTTCTTCCCGTGATCACGTGGATTTCCTCCGGGTGCTCCGGTTTCCCCCCACGGTCTACAGATATGTGCTTAGGCCCACCCGGAATCTGCGCACAGAATTCCACAGGTTTTCAGCCCATCATTAATTCTGTTTATTTTCTTGAGTAAATGTGCGTAAATCTATATTTATTCACTTTTTAAATTAATTTCAGTAATATTATTGACTAATGTGAAAATGTTCATCTGATTTATGTACAGTGCAGTTTGAACTATTTTCTGTTTTTTACTAGACATATTATATGACAAACTTGCTTTGTTTACCAAGTAAAGTGAATCTTATTGGATTTGCATTTTAAACATTAAATAAAAGTTAAAAAGATATTTATTTCATATATTAAGGTTTTAGTTATGATACTGCCAAAATAATTCCACAGAAATCCGCAAATTTTTACCAAAACTCTCCGCAGAAATAGAAAAAAACAGATTCCGTCTGACCCTACAGGTGAACTGGGTAAGCATGATTGTCCGTAGTGTATAAGTGTGAATGAGAGTGTTTGGGTGTTTCCCAGTACTGGGTTGCAGCTGAAAGGGCATCCGCTGTGTAAAACATATGCTGGATAAATTGGCGGTTCATTCAGCAGTGGAGACCCCTGATTAATAAAAGGACTAAGCCGACAAGAAAATGAATGAATGAATGAATTAATTAATGAAGAATTCACAGTGATTGTATTATCTAAAATGCATAATTTAACAATTAATACAATTTAAAACCTTTACTTTGGTATTTTTGGTTTCCGACAGTAATACGTCATGATGTCATTCGTTTGTATGTTTAGGTTAGATTGCAGTTTTGTCCTCCTTTGTTTTTCTTTTTCTACTGTTTTATGTGGTTTTAATATTATTTAACCTGATATGTTAAGTTATTATCATTGTTACTGTTATTGTCTTTTTTGTGTAAGATTGGATTTTGTATTTTTGTTATTGAAGTCAACAAAATAAAATAAAATAAAATAAAATAAAATAAAATAAAATAAAGGTCAGATTGCAGTTATGGATGTTGGAAGCAACATAGTATTTTTGACCGAGCTATATTGAGTCTTTGTATTTTTGTTTTGCACTTCTTCAGTAAACTCTTTTTAAAAGAAGATTCAGTCTTACTCTCGTTTTTTTTTTTCAAATACTGGTTGTTAGACTAGCTGCAAAATGTGGTACATAAAGATGTGCACGAAAGGTGTGCGACTACAGGGTATATGAGGACTGATAGAGGTAAAGGTGGTTTTATATTCGGATATTCAGGCGTTCTCCTTAATAATGTAGTTTCAGAAAATTATTCTTTGCCAATTTTATAGGAAAATCACATAAGCATCAAATGACTATCAAAGTACAGCATTGTTCACAGTCAATTAGTGTTAATGCTGTTTAGAAGTCATACTGGCATGCTAATTCCGATCGAATATTCAAAGTAGCATGGTAAACAATATAGAGACTGCTTAATGAACAAATGTGCGAATAAAAAAAAACAACTTTACCTCTATATAGGACTGTTGGGCACCATCATAACTGGAATTGCTTAAGGCCCCCAAATCCCTAAATCCACCCCCAGTTGTAGGACAACATTGATGAAAAGTTTAGATGCACTTCAAATGTTGTCCAAGTTTTTTTCTGAGCAAAACTGAAAATATTGTTGTAAACATAAAACAGTTGACTAAACTAGTTCACCTCAATTAGTTGAGGTGAACGCGCCTGCACATTAAGGCGCGCTCGTGTTCTTGCAATATTGCTTTAATAACACAATCCCAAGCCCTGGTGTCATTGAACTATTTCAAGAATCAAGCTCTGAACAAACTGTTCCTTTAAACTTCTCTTGAGAGAGTGTGTGTGTTGAATGGAGTGTCGTTTTTCAGCGCTTAACTCCTCCTCTGCATTCTGCTCGTCCAGCTAACACACACACACAGAGGGAGAGAGAGAGAGAGTCTGGCGCGCTGCTGTTAGCGCATTCCCCATCAGCGGCTCAACGTACAGGGAAACGGATCCTCTCCGCGTCCAAACACGCCGTTTTCTGTGTCCGTGCTTTCGCTTAGCAGTCATGACGGTCGTAATTCCCATCGTGGACGAAACGAGCAGCTGATTCGGGAGGAATCTGTGTTTTATCTGACTAAAACACGTCTGTGGGATAGAGACTACGGAGCCGCCGCGACCGTTGTTACAACTTTTGTTGCAATCAAGCACGCGCGTTCACGCTATGCTACTGACGGGTGCGTGTTTTTCAAAAGAAAAACAATAATCAACTTTTAGCTTTGTGGATTACAGAATCAACAGTTGTTTCGAGTACTTTTAATCGTGTTTGGTAAGTTTGACGGCAAGCAGTAACGAGCGAGGACACGGCGGTTGCTGGGAGTTTGCAGAGTTTACGACAAGGATACCGTGTGATCGTTTCTCGAAGGTAAACATGGACAACCTGGATTTAAATACATGCGTCAAGGATTATTTCTGAACGTTTTATTCCCGCATTGAGTGGACTGCGCTGTTTTCCGTGCACTTCAGAGTCGACACAAACTCTAGATTTTGTGACCGTTTGCAAGACAAGCCCGTAACGTTAAACATGCCGCAGCTTAACGGAGGCGGAGGGGACGAGCTCGGGGCCAACGATGAAATGATCTCATTTAAAGATGAAGGCGAACAGGAGGACAAAATCTCCGAAAACGTGTCCGCCGAGAGAGATCTGGACGATGTGAAGTCGTCTCTGGTGAATGAGTCGGAAAATAACAGCAGCTCGTCCGATTCTGAGGTAAGTTCAGTCAGACGCAACCGCATGCCGACAGACGCGCATGGATGTGGTTGTTTGCCGACGGAAAAAATAACTTTTCTGCTTTGTTTTTCGTCTTCCCTTCAGCAAACCGAGAGGCGACCTCAACCAAGAGCAGATCTCGAAAGTTACGAGAAAGCCCGAGAGTATTTCACCGAAGGTAAGAGCTGTGGCATGCCGATTTAACAACTATTTCCCAAAAACTAGCTCTGTTTTTATTCTGTAAACAATTATGGGTACCACACAATTTCTTTATGTTCTCCCAACACAACTCATTAAGTAAACTTAATAGTTTTAACAAATCTAAGTAGATTGAACTTAAGACAATTAAGTTGTCCCCATTAAAACCGTAAAAAATGTGTTGTTTCAACAAATATCTTACATCAGTAGTCTGAACCAGCAGTAAAATAGTATTTTAAGTGTACTTTAAGTGTATGTCATTGTTGATAGTACTCACAATATTGTTTTCAATCTAACTGATAATCATTCATTGGATAATAGTACTTTGCTTCAAAGATTATTTTTGTCACATATTTATTATATTTTGTAGTAATGCTACTTAAACATTAAAGGAGCCTTTTTTGCTAAAACAACTGAAAGTTGTGCAAAAATATGTAAATGTTTCACTTTTAATTAGAGATAGAAATGATTTCAGTGACACAAACAAGCTTTAGTGAAATATAGTTACTAATAAATGAATATAATTATGAAAAACAAGATTATGTAGCAGAAACCGATACAGATGATTTATAGGTGAACGGGTAATATCCAAAATCTATACATATTTTAATTAAAAAAAAAAGCTCATTAGTTGCCTTTGACAATGAGGTGTAATATTAGTGACAGCTTCAGTGGTTAAATAATTGCTAATAGTGTTAATATAAAGTGCATATACTTTATTTATTGGATTAGTTACGAATGTTAAATAAAAACATGTACATGTTGTATTTTATAAGTGTTTAGTATTATTAAATATGTATATTATTTTAATTTCTCTATTGTTTTAAAGTTGAGGGAAGTGTCTGTACAGATACGTACACTTTTAGGGATAGAAATGATTTCACAAATAAGCATTTGTGAAATATAGTTACTAATAAATTAATATAATTATGAAAAACAAGATTATGTAGCAGAAACCGATACAGATGATTTGAAGGTGAACAGGCAATATCCAAAATCTATACATATTTTAATCCATAAAATGCACATTTGTTGCCAGTGACAATGAGGTGTAATATTAGTGACAGCTTCAGTGGTTAAATAGTTGCTAATAGTGTTAATATAAAATGCATATACTTTATTTATTGGATTAGTTACGAATGTTAAATAAAAACATGTACATGTTTTATTTTATAAGTGTTTAGTATTATTAAATATGTATATTATTTTAATTTCTCTATCGTTTTAAAGTTGAGGGAAGTGTCTGTACAGATATGTACACTTTTAGGGATAGAAATGATTTCACAAATAAGCATTTGTGAAATATAGTTACTAATGAATGAATATAATTATGAAAAACAACATTATGTGGCAGAAACCAATACAGACAATTTGAAAGTGAACAGGTAGTAACTTTACAATCTATACATATTTTATTCCAAGAAATTGCACATTTGTCGCCAGCAACAATGAGGTGTAATTATGAGTAACAATCAAGCTGTCACTAATACGTTTGAGTGGTTAAATAATTGCTAATAGTATTAATAAAAAAGCATCTACTTGTACACTTTTAGTATATTTATTTTTTTAGTATTTAGTACTGTTAAATATATATAATATTTAAAATTCTGCATTGTTTTAAAGTTGAAGGAAGTATCTGTAAAGATGCCTACACTTTCTGGCAGCTTTTTAAAATTTTATTAGTGTTTAGTGATATTAAATATGTATATTATTAAAAATTCTGCATTGATTTAAAGTTGAGGGAAGTCTTTGTAATAATACATACACTTTTTGGGAAGCTTTTCAAAGTTGTATTAGTGTTTGGTGTTATTAAATATGCATATTACTTTCAATTTTGCATTGATTTAAAGTTGAGGGAACTGTCTGTACAGATTTACTTTTTGGCAGCTTTAAAAATACTAGTGTTTAGTGTTATTAAACATGTATATTATCTTGAATTCTGCATTATTTTAAAGTTGAGGGAACTGTCTGTAAAGATGTGTACGCTTTTTAGCAGCTTTTAAACATTTAATTAGTGTTTAATGATATTAAATATGTATAATATTTTGTATTTTGCATTGATTTAAAGTTTAAGGAAGTCTCTGTAATAATACATACACTTTTTTTGGAAGCTTTAAATGTTTTTATGAGTGTTTAGTGTTATTAAATATCTATATTATAAATTTTGTATTGTTTTAAAGTTGAGTGAAGTGTTACACTTCACTTATTAGTGTTTAGTGTTATTAAATATGTATATTATTTTAAATTCTTTATTGTTTTAAAGTTGAGTGAAGTGTTACACTTCACTTATTAGTGTTTAGTGTTATTAAATATGTATATTATTATAAATTCTGTATTGTTTTAAAGTTGAGTGAAGTGTTACACTTCACTTATTAGTGTTGTGTTATTAAATATGTATATTATTTTAAATTCTTTAATGTTTTAAAGTTGAAGTGTCTGTAAAAATATGCGCACGTTTTTGCAGATTTAAATATTGTGTTCCTATTTTGTATTATTAAATATGCATGTGTTTTAAATTGAGGGAAGAGTCTGTAAATTTAATGCGGAGGTGTCATTACTGCATGACTCTAAAATATCAACATCTGCAATCAATGTTAAATCCGCCTGCCGTACTAGATCTTTGCCTAACTTTTTGTGTCTACCCTGATCCGTAATCATTCCTCTCTCCACCGTCAAGCTCTGAGAAGACAGCAAGATGGATGCTTTTTTAAGAGCCCCCATTATCCTGGCTACCCGTTTCTAATGATCCCAGATCTCGCCAATCCTTACTTGTCCAACGGCGCCCTGTCTCCGAGCGCAAGAACGGTGAGTGGCTCTAAACACACTATCAGTCTTCGTGCATCTCTGGAGTTTTTTTAGGAGCTCCAAATGTGAGTTTCGATAGAAATGAACCAACAAGTTTTCTTATAAACACAATTTTTAAAGATTCACAGTGATTAAGTGCTGTTTTAATCATGTTCTGTATGATTATGAGCTGTTTATTTTGTTAAAAGTGTTAAAAAAAATGATGGAAATTTAGATTTAGTCGATGCATTTGAGTAATTTCACGTTATTTAAGAAATACATGCTATGACTTGTTGTCGTTTTAGCTTTTAAACTTTTTAATTGGTTTTAATTGTGTACTTAAGCTATCAGACAGATTTGCATTCATTTAACTGTGCTCTGAGCGATCATGTCCGGTTATTGCTGGATCAGATTTGCCAAAATCTGGCATTTTGCAGCCACATTTCGATGTTTGAATACGCTCATGTGAATTGGTGAAATACTTGGCTAATTGATCTAATACCCCGTGAATCTAATTCACCGCTGCCTGCCACTGGGCTGTAATTAAGCATTTTCAGACGCCACTTGTTTAGCGTTCTTTAAATAAGATTAGTCTGGTCGGATAGAAGAGGTCTGTCACGGTGAAACTCTATCTGGGTGTCCGAGATTGCTTGGTCGTTCCCTATAGATGTGCTTTGAGTTTGTGTCCGTGTCTGGGAAAGGTTGACTGCCCTTTTAGCCCCAGCATTGGGTCTTTTCAACCCGATTTGCAAAGAACTCAGCGGGCATTCATGTATGGCTTTGCTGCCGTGTTATGCGTCAGCGCTCTGCAGAAAAAGAGAATGAACGCTTGGGTCTTTTCAGCAAGAAAAAAAAACATTCCCGGTTTCTTTTTTTTGCTCCAAACTCTGAGCCATCTCCCCAAATCAACACATTTTACAAGCATTGTTTATCCCAGAGCTCAAGTCCTCGTCTGAATCGGAGAGTGATTTGATTGGACCCGGCCAAGCGTTTGAGTGAAAAGTTACGATTCCCCCCCCTCCATTCCCTCCTCCCTTCAGACACTCGCACAAGTTTTCCTTGGCCTCTCCGCTTCTTTTCACTCGTCCCTCCTTCCCAATCCCTTCCATTCAGATCCCGAGGCGTTAGTCTTACATTGTCATTCTGAGTGAATGCTGATGGCTTCATTGGGACCTCCATAGGCCCTCATTAGCCTAATGGCTGCTCCTTACAGACGCGATGCATAGCAGTTGTGGTACCCAGATCTCTTTTGTTCTTCGGCCCATAGAGTGTTGTTGTGGGAAGGGTCTACCGCTTAAATTATCCTGCTTCATACCACCCCTCGACATCGCCTTGGGGTGTACCTGCAAACCTTTGAGCATTGATATCCACAATAATCACATCCCAGGATTTGCAATATCGAGTTATGTTGGGATTATAGTCGACCAAAAAGCCACAGAACACATGAGATTTGTGGTGTTGTATTTTCAACGAAGGGAAAGTTCAGTTTCTGCATGCATTTTTTTTAGTGTGTGAGCATTTCAAGAGAGATTATTATTAATAATATTCAAGAACAAATACATTGTAATTGTAGAAATTATTTATACAATCAAGACTATTGACCTTATTCTAGCAATGTGGAAGTGCGCTCGTGTTTTAGAGCTTCTGATTAAGTTGTCTATGGGAGGAGGAGTAGGAACGGTCAAACTACTGGCTCTACAAACAAGTGCGTTCATGACTATACATGAAAAGTAGATTAATATCATAAGAAAATATTAGTTTGCAACATAACAAGCTGTTTTTAACGTCTGGAAAATGGAAGTGAATAAGAGTGGAAGTGTAGAGCCTGAAAGATTTAATGTCTGCGTCTGCTCGTAGGTGAAGAATAAGCTCAATTCAGTATTATTTTAGATTTCATTATGCAATTTCTGTATTTGAATATTGTTAAACTACCCCAAAAAACATGACATTTTTGCTATATTGTGAGCCTGCATGATATATATCTTTCGAGCAATGATATCGCAATGTGTGCGCCCGCAATATTCACATCGCAAATGTATGCAATGTTGAGTTGGGATTATAGGTGACCAGAATACAAAACACATGAGATTTTTGGTGTTATATTTATTCGTACCGTGAGATTTGTGATCAGTTACATCACTAGCTTTCACCTACAGAAGAAATAAGTCGAAATTAAGAGTTTTTTTACTTACTGAAAACCCACTAATATATATATATATATATGGGGCGAAGTAGTGGCGCAGTAGGTAGTGCAAGAAGGTTGCTGGTTCGAGCCTTGGCTTAGTTGGCGTTTCTGTGTGGAGTTTGCATGTTCTCCCTGCGTTCGCGTGGGTTTCCTCCTGGTGCTCCGGTTTCCCCCACAGTCCAGACATGCGGTACAGGTGAACTGGGTAGGCTAAATTGTCCGTAGTGTATGAGTGTGTGTGTGTGTGTGTGTGTGTGGATGTTTCCCAGAGATGGGTTGTGGCTGGAAAGGCATCCGCTGCGTAAAAACTTGCTAGATAAGTTGGCGGTTCATTCCGCTGTGGCGACCCCCGATTAATAAAGGGACTAAGCCGAAAAGAAAATGAATAAATATATATATATATATATATATATATATATATATATATATATATATATATATATATATATATAATAATTTTTTTATTATTAATAATTTTTTTTAAATATATATATTATTTGGATGTTTGAAATATTTGGAAAAATATACATTTTAAATATATATATATATATATATATTTTAATAATACTGAAACAAGCTAAAATATCTGCCAATGTGGTAAGAAAATAATCTTGTTTTTGCATTGAAATGTTGATATTTGGACTAGATATCAGACAAAAATTCAGAGTTAGAAACTTTTGCAGAAATTCTGTGTAAATAATTCAATACAATTAATCATTGTTACGGATCAAAACTGCGAATGGCAGACTTTCACTCTAATATAGTTAAACTCTGCAGTGACTTCAAATGTGTTCTGTATCTCCTGGTCAACTATAATTCAGACTCAACATTGCATATCTTGCGATGTGACCATTGTGGATGCGCACTTTGCGATATCGATGCTGAAATAATATATAGTCCAGTGTGAGTAAATGGTGAATTTTCGTGGGTGTGTGTTTATGACTTGCATCTTTAATAAATCATATGCTATGTTATTTTTAGACCGATTCCGATCATACTTGCCTCAAATTTTGGTGAATTAAACCCCATTTTACCATCACAGAAACTCTGCTATCTCTCCACCATAATGCACATGAAGGAGACTAATATATACAGGCTAATATGGGCTTACTAGCACAATATTCAGATGATGTCATTCAGGATGAGGATTCTAACTTATTTTATTCCTTTAGCTGATTGGGGACCGTCAACAGAGTTCGTTCCCACAGAAACCTGACCCCATAACTGAATGCATCCAGATGCACATTTCTCCTTCTGCTTCGAAAGAAAGCAATATATAACTCTCTTTATTCCTCGTAGTATTTGAATCAGAAGTTCATAACCTCCACAATCTAAACAGATCCCGCTTGTATTTTATGGGGAAGTTCCAGAAGACTGATGCGTAAAATATAATAGATAAGTGTAAAGAGATATAGCGCCTTGTCCTTAAGCCCATCGCATACATATCAGTGTGGACGGAGTAAAACGGGAGGTCACCGAGGCAGATGAGCTTAGCCTGTCAGTCGGCACCTCGAGAGCAAGCTTCGCTTTAGACAATGAGTGGTTGGCATACTTGAGATATTTACACACTAATCTTAAGCTCTCGCTCAGACAGCCTCAGTCACAGCTGTCAAAATCACATAAGGACGTTTCCAAACACAGCTTGAAGAAGCCCGTCAGAATCTGAAGGATGAGCTGCGGTTGCGCTCCAACTTTTAAACAAACGCACAAATTAGGGGTGGCAGAATTGATCGATTTTGAATGTATGCATCTGTATTATATCACCAAAAAGCGAATGATTGCTTGTGTGAGGTGTGTGTAATGCAGTGTGTATGGGGGCAGGAATGTAAACACTGTTGTTTTCCTACTTCTGAAAGTCTTGATAACAACATCTAGAGTTTTTCTTTTACTAGTTAAGTAAATAGGATTGTAAAAACATTACTTGTTGTACTCTTCCATTTACTGCGCTTTAAGTTTGACAACTATTATGACTTCCACTACTGAGAAACCCGTTATTATCCATTATTACAGACCTATTATGTTATTATCATTAAGGGTGTCACGATCCTCCAAATTCTTGATTCGATTACATTTTCAATTCTAAAGGCACGATTTGATTCGATTTTCGATTATGAATAATTAATTAATGACCAATTAATAATTTGTAGCCTACCGTTTAAACTACCTGACCTGCATGGTCTTTGTTTTACCCATAAACAAATCATACAGTAAATGAATAAAGGCAAGATACACACATAATTGCCACCTGTCAATCACTTTTTCTGCGGGACTCGTGAATAGGCAGTGATCTGTGTCGTTATAATTTCGTCGGTAAAAAAGACACACAACCAACAGGAACCAGCCAACAGTATCTGAGGTGTTCGCTAAAATGACTAAGTACAAGTGAGTGAAAGATTGAAGCAGTCCTCTGACTGCCTGAACCTGCTGTCTGGAGCGCATGGCTGTGTGTGCGTCTGTGTCTGTGTGGTCACGTGATGTGCATTTTCAGAGGTAGAGAGGAAGGAGGGCTGCTCAGAAATGCTACACGCCACTGTGGATGTCAAATCGTTGTCGTTCTAAAATGCCATTTAAAAACAAAGACAGTGTAAACAGGGCCTGAGTGTGTACTTTTCGCGAGCGGATTTGCAACGGGGGCGGGCGGAGGATCGCGATGCCGGTGTTGTCTATCGGACGAACCGTACGTAATACGTACATAGCAGATCTTGCAAAACTGTGTTTTTTTTTTGTCGACAACACGAACGTTGTCAACATAACTCACTGGAAATCCAAAATGCTTCCACACCGGCTACTTCATTGAAAGAGGAGAGGGTTTAAGTTCTGTCGACGGCTCTCCTGCGTCTGCATTTTAACAAGCACTTCAACAAGCCTGTTTTTTCCCCGCTTGGCAAGCCAAGCTGACGTGACATGGGGGCGTGGCAGCATCGACGATTCTATTTTTTGATTCGATAATCGAAATTGAGCATAAATTTAGATCGATTTCGATTAAAAATCGAAATCGTGACACCCCTAATTATCATATATTATCTTTTTGAAATTGTATGGACTAGGCCCGCACAATATATCGTTTGTAGGGGTGTCAAAATTAATTGTTTCTTCGGTGCACCGCGATGCAGACGCGGACAATTCTGTATCAGTTCAGTAATAATCATAACCGGTTATTATGTACTGACGTCATTTATCTCCTATGCGCTCTGTTGCAAGGGAGGCGAGCGCGAGTATTTACAACACTCAGGCAACTCAGGGCCGGCCTGTGGCATAGGCACCATAGGCAAATGCTAAGGGCGCTGTATATCCAGAGGGGCGCCAGAAATGAGCGCGGATCAGTTGGTTTTGTTTTCGATATTCCTGACACACATTCAGTTATAGACGGCATTAACTCAAAAACCTCTTACCCTAAAAAGATCTAAAGTGTGTTTCCTACAAAAAGACAAAGCTGGTTATGTTTCACAGCTGTCTTTCTTTTTTTTTTTCGCACGACATTACGATCACTGCTCCGTTTAAGCCCTCGCAATATGTGTTTAGCCGGGAGAGCTCGCGCTGAGAGGAGCTCTCAGTAAGGGACCGTCGGAAAAGTGCTTCTTTTTTTTTTTCGTTTGTTTAGTTTTTCTGCTCCGCTTAGCGCGAGCTCTCCTTGTTGCGAGGGCTTAAGTGTGTGTGTGTGTTTGTTTGGTGCTGTCTATGTTTGTGTATGTGTTTGAATAAGAGACAGTGTGGTGCTGTGTGTCTGTGTGTTAATACAGACAGCTTGTTATAGCCTCCCCCATAAAATATAACACTGTATATAGAAAGCATCGTCAATGCACCGAGATATCGAATTGAACCGAATCGAAGGCATGATAATCGTATCCGAACCGAACCGTGAGACCAGTATAGGTTCACACCTCTAATCGTTTGAGTATCGATAACGCAATGTGTGCATCTGCAATAGTCACATCGCAAGATATGCAATGTTAGATTATAGATGACCAGAACCACAGGTTAAGATTTGTTTACATGCTGCACAATTGAACCATAATAGAGTGAAAGTTCATAATCTGCATGTGTTTATAAGCTCAGTGACTACATGAGGATTTTAAGAGAGTTTAAAGCATTTTAGTTGCACATAAAGAAGTTTAATAAAGATTATGTAACCATGTATTAAAGATTATAAGTTAATGTAGTAATGTCATGACTTTGCAAATAGAGCTGTTTAGGTCATCTGGAGAAATTGTAATTAGGCCTGGGCGATATGGTAAATTGTAAATATATCGATAACGATATATTAGGGCTGTGCAGTTAATCAAAATTCATTCGTTTTTTTATATTACTTTATTTTAAGCATTTATATATAATATATATATATATAAATATATATATATATATATATATATAAATATATATATATATATATATATATATATATATATATATATATATATATAAATATATATATATATATATATATATATATATATATATATATCTACACACACACAGAACAAGAACAAACATTGGCTCGTACTTTATACAAACAAAAGACAATTTAAAAGAAAACAACAAAGAAAAGAGACAAACTATCAAAATTCAGCTTTTGATTTCAATTTTGGCTTCTAACGATTATGAATAAAATATTAATAGGGATAAAAAAAATTACTCTTGCATCATATACCGCCCCCTTTCCAGTTGTAAACATGTGTTGCACTGCAAAGCTCAGTTTCACGTAAACATTACTAAAAGCATGTACTGTAATGTAACTTGCTGTAGAAGTGACAGGATAGTTACGGGTTTTTAACATTCTTCAAAATATCTTCTTTTGTGTTTAGCATATAGGAAAGAGACTCTGAAACAAGTAAAGGGTGAGTAAATGAAGACATCATTTACATTTTCGGGTGAATTGTCTCTTTAAAAACTCTACTTTTAGCATTTACTTGTGTATTTATAGGCTGAACTTGAGTTTTGTCCAATGTTTTCTTTGAGCAGTCAGGTGATATGAAAGGTTCAGTTCATATATCTGACTATGCTTATTTATTTTAAACGACCAAATTGTATACTTATGAAGTAAAACAGAATATTGTGGATGGAGTGTATCGTGGTATTTAATTAAACTGAATCAATGACATGATGATTGAAATCGAACTCAACAATGAGACCAATGTATGTTCACACCCCTGGCAGAAATGTAGAGTATGTTTGCCTGTAAGAGCGTAAGTCTGTGCTATTTTTTTTGTTTTGTTCAGAATTTGAGTAATTTGACAATGTCATCTTGTAAAGGTATTCAAAAGCTTCTGTTTTGTGCAGTAGGCTGAATGTTTTGTAAAATGGAGAATTTGTGAAACTGGATTAAATGTAAAAAAACACACAAGGCTTCAGAGAATGTTCTTTGTCAGGATGAAAGCCATTATACTTTAACATTGGATGAAAGATGGAGCTTGTTATGAAAGAAAGATTTTTCTTGTCCAATAGCAATTTTATTTCTGAAATTATTTTGCAGAACGAAATGTTTGGTCTAAACGTGGGTCAAAGACAAAAATGATTTTTCAGGCAACAAAACAATAGAAGTGTTATACAGCCTTTTTGTCTCCCATTTATTAAAGGTATACCAAAAATCACTCAATCATATTTTTACCAAGATATACAGTGTAAGGTTGTACTTAAATTTTTTTTTGTCTCATTCAGAACAATACTTAATTAAATACATGATAAGTGAATTTTTCAGATCAGTTTATTTGAAAAACATTTATTATTAATTATCTACGTATTTTAAATCAAACTTTTAGACGACCAATGTGCTTTACAAAAAAATAAATAAATAAAACCACAAACAACAAGACTAAATCAAATGAGAAAGCATTTTAATTTATTAAAGCATATAAAATAAAGTGAAAAAAACAAGCCAACGATTTACAAGAGAAAATGCTTTGTCAAAAAATGCTAAATATATCTATCAATTTAATTTGGTTTGACACAAAAATTGGAGATTTTTGCAGCATTTGACGCACATACAAAATTAATAACCATGAAACTGCAGTGAAATCAGTTCTGTGAAGGGGTCTCCCTGCGTAGGTTTGTTTGCATTTATTTCTGTTTTCTTAGTGAATGCTTTACAAGCGCACAAATCATGTTTTAGGTATCCGAGGTTGCACAACACTTGGCCTCGAATACCACAGTGAATCCTACAGCAGTCACTAATAAAGTAAACTTCCACTCGTGCTGCTTCTAAACTAATATGTACACTTCTGCTCGGATATCCCTGAGGTGGAATTGAAAAACTCCTCTGAATTCAGACGTTTCATGTAATATTTATAGTTTTCCAGTGCAGTATATAAAGAGGGCGAAATTGCCATAGGGGATGTAGAGTTTTGAATACCTGTGGCTTTGGTTTTGTTTGTATTTCATAACCATTCCGTAATCCTATAAATGATTTTTTTATTTTTTTTATTTGACATTCTTTAGCATACAGAACATAGAGATCCTGCATGTGTGCATGCATACACACGTGATTCCCACATTGTGATTAATAGGGTTGTTGTAGTTTGCGGTGTTGCATTATATTTGGTTTATAATGTGATTTTTGGATGTCACAACAAAAACCACTAATAGTATTTTTAGCTAAATATTGAAGAATTTTAAAATCAATAAATAAAAGTCTAAAAATCTAGTTATTTAAAAAAAAGGTGTATTTCTACCTGAACTACATGTGGTGTTATTTCAATGACTAACGTCTTGAGCTCAGTATTACAAGTCGAGATTGCGTTTATGTAATGCGAATCTCTTTAAAACGTTCAGTCGTTGTTTTTTTAATAACGGGATATAATCTCACCAAAACGTTTTAAAAGGTAAGTGAATTACAACAGCTCAAACTTTCTGTAATCATAGTAGTGCTGCGCGTCATTTGTTTAACCCTTACAGGTGACGGGCTGACTGACAGGTGCGTGAGGCTAGCAAATACGGCGTAGCTTTCAGTTAAGATCAACACAGTTTCCATAATTATACTTTATAGATAATAAATAATGCTTTATAATACTTTAAAATGTATATATGCCTTTATTTTGATGGAGTTTATAGCCGCTTCACTTTATTTCAGGGAGCAATAATGCCGCTCTGTAGGTCTATTGGAGACATTTATAAATATTTCTTGCAAATCGAATAAATGTTGGAGACATGTTTGTTATATAAATGCACTAAATCGAACTTCAGCAGTGTTTATTTGAGAGCGCACAAGAAGATCTGCGCTTGAGCAGAGTATGAGGGCGTGCAAGAAATTTTGTGCACGAACAGAGAAAATCGGCATGCAAGCAAATGAGTAGTAATGTAGCAGTGACGGGGTGAATTTTGGTGTGGCGCTCTGCCATGGATTATATATATAAATATATTATATATAATAATATATATTTTATATATATAAAAAGTTATGTTCCCTCTGTTAACCTAAATGTGAAATTCATGAATGCATAATAATTGTGAAACCATGATTATTCCTTAGACTATACCTGCATCTCTACCTGCGATCAATCGAGTTACTTTTGCAGTTTTTATTATAATAAAAAAAGAGCAAAAGGGATGTCAAAATAAAAGAAAATAGAATGTGGATGAGTTTTGAACAGATTTTGCTTTAGAAAATTTAGTAAAAACGGAAAATTTGAATGCAAATTAATCATATTTGTTTTTGTAGTGATGAAACTTTAACTTTGCCTAATTTATTTTGCCAAATTTATAATTTTTTTTGCCTAAACCATTGTTTAGTGCATTAAAACGTGGGTCTGTGATCAGTCCAGTACTTTTGCAGTTTTGTATTATAATAAAAAGATCAGAAGTGACGTTTAAAAAAAATCTAAAAAAGCAAATAAATATGTTTTATTACAGATTCTGCTTCAGCAAATCTAGTAAAAACATGACATATTAATACAAATGAATTGTATTTGCTTTCATATTGATAAACTCTCAGCTTTGCACACAAAATTTTGCCAAATTAAAAGAGAAATTCTGCCTGAAGCACTGTTTAATGCATTAAAGCATCAGCCTGACACCTGTTGTGTTGTATTCGTATTTGTGTGTGTGTGTGTGTGTGTGTGTGTGTGTGTGTGTGTGTGTGTGTGTGTGTGTGTGTGTGTGTGTGTGTGTGTGTGTGTGTGTGTGTGTGTGTGTGTGTGTGTGTGTGTGTGTGTGTGTGTGTGTGTGTGTGTGTGTGTGTGTGTGTGTGTGTGTGTGTATTTAGATCTACACTTTAATTCAGATAACTAACCTCGAATGCACTTGTGAATGCTGAAGGCTTCATTTTATATTTATGAAATATTTCAGTAAAAAGAAAACCTTTATTATGTTTTTTTAAACACTGTTTTTATTAATTTTAGTAGCTTTTAACATGTACAACAAAAATCAGATTCAAACTTACAAAATAATAATAATGATAATAAATGAATAGTAAAACAACAGAAATAAATACATAAATAAATAAATAAAAATGTATAAATAGTAATAATAAAAATTATATAAACATATTAGTAAATGCATGTACTTTCACATACAATATAAAGGTACATCCTATAACAACAGCGGTATATCAATAGCAGGTAATACAAGTCATACAGAGAAAAGATTTGCATCAGCTTCCTATAGGATACCTACAAAGGGATTCCAAATTTTGACTTTTTTTTTATTATTATTTATTTATTTATTTTGTTGTTGTTGTTGTTCTTAAGTCAGATCAACAGAAGATCATTCAAAGCCATTGAGCAGTTCTGATCACATACTCATTCAACATATTAACTTCATCTCACACTAAGGACAGCTGTCTCAATGACTGTTTAAAGCATCATATAGTGAAAAAGCGCAAAAGAAAAATGAGTTTGGCGGAAAAAAGAGGGACCAAAATAAGTGGAAGATGGAAAGAAAGAGAGGTATGAAGTGACAGAAGGGAAAGATGTGGGGAAATGCAGGCGTGCAGATTTCCCATAATTGATTTAGGGCCTGCTCGGAGCTGACATTCCTCAATAATCCGCCGGGACTGTTTTTAAGGATCGAGTGTGTCGGCCAAGCAGCTCGGCTCTTCTCAGCGCTTGTCATTGAGACGAATGCTCGCGCTTGGCCCGAGGAATCGTCTGCTAGCGGCTCGACAACTCCACATATTGAGGATTTTCCCAGTGCTTTTTGTTGGCGCAATAAAATCAAGCCACATTGGGAATGTTATGCTTATTTTAATGTACTTTTATTCTTGGTGTGGCTCTAGAAGAGTATTAACATTTTTCCTTGTTCCATAAACTACAATATGAAACCATTTCCAACATATTTGGGCTGAATTAGATTGAATTCATGTCAGTATTAAATCTGTAATGCTTCACCTATTCATACTGGAAATAGACTTAATTTGGTCACATTACTAGCGAACTCTCCACATATTGAGGATTTTCCCAATGCTTTTTGTTAATGCAGTAAAATCAAGCTGCATTAGGAATGTTATAGTTATTTTAATGTACCTTTATATTTGGTGTGACTCTAGAAGAGTATTAACATCTTTCCTTGTTACGTGCACTCTAATATGAATAATAAAAATAACAGTTTCCTTTTTGCATAAACTGCAATATAAAACTATTTTGAACATTTTTGGGATAAATGAGTTTGAATTCATGTCAATATTGTAATGCTGCACATATTCATACTGAAAATAGACTTTTAATTTGGTCACACTACTAGCAATCTCGCCACCCATTGAGGATTTTCCCAATGCTTTTTGTTGTGCAGTAATATCAAGCCGTATTGTAAATCTTATGCTTATTTTAATGTACTTTTATTCTTGGTGTGGCTCTAGAAGAGTATTAACATCTTTCCTTGTTACGTGATCTCCAATATGAATCCATTTCGAACATATTTGGGCTGAATGAGTTTGAATTCATGTCAGCATTAGGTCTTTAATCCTACACATTCATAATGAAAATAATTTTTTAACTTGGTTACACTAATAGTCAACTTGGGCGAGGCAGTGGCGCAGTAGGTAGTGCTGTCGCCTCACAGCAAGAAGGTCGCTGGTTCGAACCTCGGCTCAGTTGGTGTTTCTGTGTGGAGTTTGCATGTTCTCCCTGCCTTCGCGTGGGTTTCCTCCGGGTGCTCCGGTTTCCCCCACAGTCCAAAGACATGCGTTACAGGTGAATTGGGTAGGCTAAATTGTCCATAGTGTATGGGTGTGTGTGTGGATGTTTCCCAGAGATTAGTTGCGGCTGGAAGGGCATCCGCTGCGTAAAAACTTGCTGGATAAGTTGGCGGTTCATTCCACTGTGGCGACCACGGGTTTTAAAGGGACTAAGCCAACAAGAAAATGAATGAATGAATAATAGTCAACTTGACACATTGAGTATTTTCCCAATGGGTTTTGTTGGCGTAGTAAAATTAAGGTGCAGTAGGAATATTATGGGTATTTTAATGTACTTTTATTCTTGGTGTGACTCTAGAAAAGTATTAACATTTTTTTTGTTCCGTAAACTGCAATATGAAACCATTTCCAACATATTTGGGCTGAATTAGATTGAATTCATGTCAGTATTAAATCTGTAATGCTTCACCTATTCAAACTGAAAATAGACTTAATTTGGTCACATTACTAGTGAACTCTCCACATATTAAGGATTTTCCCAATGCTTTTTGTTAATGCAGTAAAATCAAGCCACATTGGGAATGTTATGCTTATTTTAATGTACTTTTATTCTTGGTGTGGCTCTAGAAGAGTATTAACATTTTTCCTTGTTCCGTTAACTGCAATATGAAACCATTTTGAACATATTTGGGCTGAACTAGATTAAATTCGTGTCAGTATTAAGTCTGTACTGCTACACCTAGTCATACTGAAAATGAAATGTTGGTGCTGTAAAATTAAGCTGCATTGCAAAATTTATGGTTATTTTAGAGTATTATTAACATTTTTCCTTGTTCCGTAAACTCCAATATGGAACCATTTCAAACATATTTGGGATAAATGAGTTTGAATTCATGTCAATATTGTAATGCTACACATATTCATACTGAAAATAGACTTTTAATTTGGTCACACTACTAGCGAACTCTCCACCTATTGAGTATTTTCCCAGTGCTTTTTGTTGACGCAATAAATTCAAGCCACATTGGGAATGTTATGCTTATTTTAATGTACTTTTATTCTTGGTGTGGCTCTAGAAGAGTATTAACATTTTTCCTTGTTCCATAAACTGCAATATGAAACAATTTCCAACATATTTGGGCTGAATTAGATTGAACTCATGTCAGTATTAAATCTGTAATGCTTCACCTATTCAAACTGAAAATAGACTTAATTTGGTCACATTACTAGTGAACTCTCCACATATTGAGGATTTTCCCAGTGCTTTTTGTTTGCGCAGTTAAATCATGCCACATTTTGAATGTTATGCTTATTTTAATGTACTTTTATTATTTGTGTGGCTCTAGAAGAGTATTAACATCTTTCCTTGTTGCGTAAACTGCAATATGAAACCATTTCAAACATATTTGGAATGAATGAGATTCAATTCATGTCAATATTATAATGCTACACATATTCATACTGAAAATAGACTTTTTATTTGATCATATTACTAGCGAACTCTCCACATATTGAGGATTTTCCCAATGCTTTTTGTTATTCATACTGAAAATGGACTTTTAATTTGGTAGACAACTAGCGAACTCTAGAAAATATCTGTATTTTTGCACTCTAGTTTGGATATTCATTCTGTATTAACTTCTGAGTGATGTCTTGATCATTTAAGCAAGGAATAATTGATGATAGGTCATTGGATTATTTGAAAATAATGCACATAAGGTGGTGATGCGGCCATGATGTAAAGCGTACTGTTTTTATTAGATTTTTTTGTTTGTTTCAGCTGTGAAATAACTCAAATCATTCAGCATAGCGATTATGGAGCTGTAATGCGTTCAACAACTGCCTGGAACTGCTTTGAATGTTCATTAGCCAATCAGAATCAAGCGTTCTACAGCCTTGTATACGTTTGCTTATTCCACGTTTAAATAAAGCTATCATAAAAGCAAGTTGCATAAATAATTTTTCAATATGCAAATGAAGTGGACATAATTTCATCATTAAATTGAATTGTTTATTTAAAAACTTCCTTATTTATATTTTATTTGTTTGGTTACTGGGGCTGCACGATACTGAAAAAATATGCAATATTGTTTTTGAGTATTGCGATAACAATATTTTGTACGATATAACATTTCCGCAGAAAAATGCTGTTTTAATTAGCTGTGTTTTTGAATCATTTGTTTATATAACGATATTAAAGTAAAGAGATATTTTTCAGATCTAATTAATTCTACTTAATTCTAAAAAACGGTCTAGATGCCAAAATTTAGTCTTTTAAACACTACGCATGAGTGAAAATCTCAGCAGATATCTTGACTCTGATTGGCTGTTATCATTTTCCTCTCTTGTTTAGACTCCGCCCATTAGTGTTTATTTTCAGCGCTGGGTCCACCTCCAGCCAATAGCAGAACAGCATCTACTGGGGAGGCGGGGCTGAAGATAGTGAGACCTCATCTGATTGGTCAAATTTAGATAAACAATCAATGCATAAAATAAATTGATTTTAATTAATTACTCATTAGTCACTTAATCACTCATGTCTGCGATTACATAAAATCCATATACTATTATCAAGATATCGATAGTTTCACGATATATTGTCCAGCCCTATTAAAGAAAATGTTGATTGTTGTTGAGTGTTGATTTTAAAATGTGAAAACAAGTAGCAGTAAATGCTCTACTTTTCCCTCTGTTGTTAATTACAGTCAGCATGGCCCGTCAGAGATAATCTCCGAACAGTCATTGTCCCGTATTACAACATGTTCCCTGCTCAAACCACAGCAATGCCTCTATTCATTTTGGTGACATGTTTTGACACGTACTGTAATCATCTGTTAGCGAGCGCATTCATTCTTAATGTTTTTCAAGGCCTTGTGGCAGTTCCTTACATATGAAGAGTTCTGAGGCAAAAGCCTCTAAGTGCCATCTGAATTGGGCATTTCTTTTCAACCTGTGTGGCGTTTCTATGTGGAGTTTGCATGTTCTCCCCATGATCACACGGATTTCCCTCAAAAGACATGCACTATAGATTTACTGAGTACGCTAGTGCTTGTGTATGTCCTGGTCCTCCAGGTTGTGGGTTCAGCGTTGGGCTAACGACCCACCTCGTAAAAATTTGATGTTACGAAACGCCAACATGGTGTGGCTAAATGTCAACTTCAATATAAACGGCCCTGGAGGTAAGTATGTATTTAGTTATTTTACTTTAAAGGAAATGAAATTAAGCTATTTTTGCCATAACACTGAACACAAAGCAGCCTGACACTAGCTATGTTTCTATCCAAGGATGCGAATTCGATTCTAATCGCTGCATAAAAGACATGTGAATAAGGCAGCATTTTCATCCAATGAGTCAAAGAGAACAAAATCGTCACTTCCTGATTAACTGGCGCCAAATATTAACAATAAAATTGGAATTGTTTTGTTTTGAATTTGAATTTTTTGTTTCATAAATTTTGAAAATTAATTTAAATTAGCTATGTCTCATTTTGTTGCGCAGACATCTTAAGTTTGTTTCAAATTCAGCCATACATTTATATATATATATATATATATATATATATATATATATATATATATATATATATATATATATATATATATATATATATATACTGTGTTAAAATAGCATGGGATTGTGCTGAACGCGCTTGCACTGGGAGATAGAGACTGAAAATCGAATGAAAAAAACATCTAATATATATATATATATATATATATATATATATATATATATATATATATATATATATATATACATATATACATATATATACATACATACATATACACACATACACACATACACACATACATACATACATACATACACACATACATACATACATACATACATACATATATATATATATATATATATATATATATATATATATATATATATATATATATATATATGTATGTATGTATGTATGTATGTATGTATGTATGTATGTATGTATGTATGTATGTATGTATGTATGTATGTGTGTATGTATGTATGTGTGTATGTGTGTATGTGTGTATGTGTGTATATGTATGTATGTATATATATGTATATATGTATATATATATATATATATATATATATATATATATATATATATATATATATATATATATATATATATATTAGATGTTTTTTTCATTCGATTTTCAGTCTCTAGCTCCCAGTGCAAGCGCGTTCAGCACAATCCCATGCTATTTTAAAACAGTCAGGTTTTTGGTCCAGAACAAGGGACTCGCCAAACCTTGTAACTGTGGCTTTTGTGTTGCGGCGCCCACACTGGCAAACAAACACACCTCAGTGGAAACACTTTTTAAACTGTTTAGTCTTGTCTTTTGGGGGAAGTCTTGTACGTCGTTCCAGGATCCACTGGGCATTTTTCCCACATTCAGGTGTTAGCGTCTCTTTCCAGACGCTCTTTGCACTTCAGTCTTCAAGACACAATTGTGTCAATAGTGCTATTGTGTGCGAGTGTGTTTGTTTTGTTCTTTAAAATATCCTGTGCTTGTGTGAGTAAACTGTTAGAGTATTCAAAACAATGACCTGTTTGGCTCTAAAAAGGAGAAAGAAATGTCGTTTTATTGCATCAAACTCAAAAAGCTGCGCTCTTTCTTAAGTTCAACTCTATAAAATGAAAGTTTATTGGCTGATTTTATTTTAAATTGTCACATTGGTGCATTCTCTGGTTTTGCTTGATTGATATAAAGCCTGAAACTCTACTTTATGGTGCTTTTTGACTCCCTGTTTAGCATTATTTCACAATATTATAAACAGAGTAAACATCTTTTAAAAGGACAGTTCACCCAAAACTAAACATTCAGTCATTTACTCATTCTATACTTTTTCCAAACCTATTTGAGTTAAAAATGAAAGTAGATATTTTGAAGAATGCTGGGGAAAAAAGGCATGCGTTATTGTATAGCACATTTCATACACATGGTAATTTCAAGATACATGGTAATTCAAAGTGCTTTAGTCCAGTGTTTCTCAACTGGTGGGTCGCGACCCAAAAGTGGGTCGCAGGAACATTTTCAGTGGGTCGCGCAGTGTGTGGTCAAAAAAACAACAAAAGTAAAAATTTGTAGGCCTACTTATTTTGCTTATACCGGACTTTTATTTTGTAATGCATGCGCGACAACCCTACCGTTTGACATGTGAAATTTCATTTAATTGTTGCAACAAATTTGCCGAATCGCAAGTATGACCCCGAATATGTAAAGTATGAATACATATATATATATATATATATATATATATATATATATATATATATATATATATATATATATATATATATATATATATATATATTGACGACAAAAAAGACTTAAAGCGTGATATGTGAGGTGCTCTCATAAGAGCATGAAACCTTTTAAATTAAAACATTTAGAAACCAGAAACATGTTTTATTGACAGTTTATTATCAACTGTATTGGTCATGTTTACATTTATATTTCTATAATTTGATCCATTTTGTTAAAAGACTGCAATAAAATATTGTTTATTTGTAGGTCTTGGTGAATTTCTTATCATGTATCTGTCACTACTTGTTTATGTTAACAAATAAACACAAATTAATTATAATTCCTAAAATTGTATTATAGTTTCTAAAAATTTGGGTCGCGGCTTGATGACCATGTAAAAATGTGGGTCCCATGGCTAAACCAGTTGAGAACCCCTGCTTTAGTCAATATACAGTGCAGTACAAAGTGAAACAAAGCAATATTCCTCCAGGACCAAGGCGCTACATAAAACAATATAAATTGACAACATTGCACAAGACTATAAAAAATTAGAGAATTAAATTAAGATAAATTAAAAATAAATAAAATAATAGTGCACAGTGCGGTTTGTGCAACATTTAGTGCAAATAAGACAGGACAAACAAGACGGGACAAGAAACCAACCAGTACACTTTACATAAATATGAATAAAAGAGACAAGTATAAGAAAATAAAATCAACAAAAAACAAAAAAAATGTTAAAAACAGGGTTTAAAAGAATGACAAGAAAAGACATAATAGTGTGATCAGGGATTCAGTAAAGGCGCAGCTAAACAGATGTGTTTTCAGTCTTGATGTGAATGTGCCTAATGTTGGAGCACATCTGATCATTTCTTGAAGCTGATTCCAGCAGTAGGGGGCGCTGTTAGTAGCTAAAGGCAGATTCACCCTGCTTTGACTGAACTCTTGGGATTTCTAATTTACTTGATCTTAATGATCTGTTAGGTTCGTATTCAGTCAGCATATCTGTAATGTTTTGAGGTCCTAGGTAGGGATGCTCATTTCGGTTCATTTCGAAAATAACCGTTAACTGGTCCGAATAATATTGAATAAATATAATTTATTATTATTATTATTGACGTGTCTTTTTTTAGTGTGTGACACATTAAATATTGCATTTTAAAATAGTGATTTATTTTAACGCCATATCATCTTCACGCACCTACAGTGTTTCTGTTCCAAAAACGTGAGGTGCACCAACTGCCTTTTTGTTGGCGAGAAAAAAGCGAGATGCCCTTTTTTTTATGTCCCTAGGAAACGACTGAATCAGCTGAGCCGTACTGTTGTGAATGTTGTTATTATTGTAATATTTAATAATATTGTGATATTCAAGATTTGTGAAGTCATACAGCTCTAGATAACTTAATTAAGCGACCACTAGTTTCTCTTATATCTTCAAAAGTCTCCGGAGTCGTCTTGACAACACAAACACTGCTGTCACCTCAACAGAAACCCCGCCTGTGCTTTCATTTGATTGGAGAATGAAGGAGACGCGACTGACATAATGCATTGACTTTTATTTCAACTGCGAGCACACAGCGCGCAACAGCAAAAACAGGAGGCGCGCAGGGGGCATAATCAGTGCGTAAAACACTCAGGGCTGTTAGTAAACAATTTAAAAGATGCCCCTCTCAACGCAAAAATCGTGTTCGGTGTAATCTGCCCACTTATGCAACTAAATACTTTTATTTTTATTATTTAACTGATACCATTGTTCAGTTAGATAACTTTCGGTTAATCGGTTATTTTGAGTATCCCTAGTTGTAGGTTATTTAGTGATTTATAGACAAGTAGACTAAGTAGTAAAATAATTCTGAGTGTAACTGGGAGCCAGTGCAAAGACCTGGTCAGAATCCTGGCTGCATCGTTCTGAATGTTACAGTAATCCATCCTGCTGCTGCTAAAAGCATGAACAAGTCCTCAACAGAATCAAAGCATCTGATTCTTGCAATGTTTTTGAGATGACAGTATGCTAATTTAGTTACTTCTTTGACATGACTCCTGAAACTCAGATCAGACTCCAGAATCACACCAAGATTCCTGGCCTTATTTTTTTGTTGTTTGACCCCAAAACGCCATTTGACCTCATATTTATCTTTTTAGTTCCTACTATGGAAGTCAATAGCAGCTTGTTTCCAACTTCTTGTTTCGTGTTCAACATCAGCAAGAAATTCATACGGTTTTAGAAGCACTTGAGTGTTGTATATTAGGTAAATTGAACTAAGTGCAATTCAAGATTATACTGCTTCTGACTGACCTGAATGTGAGTGAATGATGACGTATTTTAATTTCTCATTGAACTGAACTTTTATTTTGTCTCCTTCACCTATTATTATTGTCTCCTGCACCTATTATTTTAATTTCTCATTAAACTGAACTTTTATTATGTCTTCTGCACCTATTATGAACTTTACCGTAGCATCAACACTCTGAATATTCTCCTTAAACACTAAACATGTGTATTTGCTCACCAGTAAGAGACTGATGGTGACCTTAACGGTATTTGCCAAATGCTCCCTTTGTTGATGCTCCTTTCACAACTGTATAAACAGTTGTCTTGACCCACTAATAGATGTTTTTGCACTTTTAGAAACAAGCAAGTACTCTCAGCTCAACGTGACCTTTGATTAATGGAACATGCACGGGACTGATGTTCATTTCTCTTTCTTTCTCTTTATAGTTGATGTAACCCTGTGTTTATGCTTGTATGCTTTTCATTGGAGAACTAATTGAACTCGAGTCAACAGCATATTTCTGCTGGTAGAAATAAATGGCTGCGAGAGGAGAAAAAATGCAGTATTTAATGTGTTGTCCTGTGTTTGTGATAGATATTTATATCTTAAGATTATTTTTCTTTGCTCACTAGAAGAACATGCTTTAGATGCTTGTGTTTTGCTGGATGGTTGCTGGTCTTTTGCCATTGTACTCGAGTCATCTTTTAAACCACCCATTCAATGAAGATTTGACTAGGGCTGCACAATATATCAAAACATTCATCAAGATTCCTCCTCCATCCCCCATACTGAATGCAACCCCAAACCATGATTTTTCCTTTACCAAACTTGACTGCTTTCTGAGACAATCTTGGCTCCATGCCGGTTCCAGTAGGACTTCTGCAGTATTTGTGATGATTGGGATGCAGATCAACAGATGATTCATCAGAGAAATCAACCTTCTGCCACTTTACCAAATGATCAACTAGAAGTCTTAGTCAAGTTATTTTTTGTTGCTCTTACAACTGAGATCGACGACAAGACTTTTGTCAGGCAGTGCAGTATATGGATAATATGCATCACAGATATGTGTGATGAATTACTTTATTCATTGGATGTTTTACTCAATTTGACCAATCCGTTGGGGCCTTTCTCTCTTTAGTCCCGCCTCCTTAGTAGTTGCTGTTTTGCTGTTGGCTGGAATGGCCTTAAGCTGCGGTCACACTAGATTTTTCTCTCCATAGACTTCCATTCATATGCACACAAATGCGTCGGACTGAAAACGCAAGGTCGTGCGGCAAGTTTTCGGCAGTTCGCTGCATTGCAAAATTCAAGCTCGGTGAACTCTTACTTGCGAAATTGCATAACGTGATTGCGTGAGACCAAACGATGATTAAAACATGACCTCCCTAGACACAAATGTAAAATATGGACAAATCGCTCGTTTTTTAAAAATGTCTAAACATCTTTTTTAATCCCGCCCTTTTTCGCAGTGCCGTACAACAGAATTTCGCACAATCAAACTATAGTGTGACTGCGGCATAAATGTGATCCTATAACTGAAATAAACATTTATGGTGGGAGTCTCTCGAGTCTCAAAAAAAGAAAAATTATAATTTATGCAAAAATAAAGAGGTAAAAGATATTTGTTTTATACCTAATTCATTTTAAATTTAGACTAAAAAACTGTCATGGTGATATGCAGATATTCTGACTCTGATTGGCTGTTTTCTTTCCCATCACCTTATCTCGACTCCGCTCATTAGTGTTAAAATGCAGCTATGGGTTCACCTTTGGTTGCTTCAGCCAATAGCAGCTACTGTGGAGGCGGGGCTAATGATGATGAGACCCCATCTGATTGGTCAAATTTCGATAATCAGCTAATACATAAAATGAATGTAATTAATCACACATCTCTGGGTTACGTATAGTACTTATACTATTATCGCAATAACGATTGTTGTCCTAGTTTTTTTGACCACATACTTGCGTATATTTTGTGAATAATTTGTGAATGCATTCCGTGGCTTTTCCTCAAAGACTTTACACAATGTAAAGCATCAAACCTCTTCACGATTTCTGCCGTGACCTCTTGCACTTGCATTATGTTTGAGGAGTCAGGATGTTGAAGGTTCTTGTCAAACACAAACTCTCCAGAAACCCATCAACCATTCAAGCATTCGTGTCCTAGAAAAAGTACGCGCTCTATACTCTTTGAATTGTGTGAAACACTGCCAGCCTTGGCCTTCCCTCCTCCTTTCCCTTTCTCTTAGGAGAGCGGGAGTTGGCGTCGACCCCTTCTGCCACCCATAGCTTGCCCATCATCCCTCCCTCTCTTCCGTCGCTGCCATTACATATTCTGTTTATAGCGTTCGCTGGCTTTTTCAAGAGCGGGGCCCTTCAGGAGAGATTCGGCCCCCCGTGAGGACTGGCAAACGCAGCAGCCCTCCTTTACGCACACACTCGCGCTACGTTCAGCGACATCAATGAGAAGGCCTTTGAAGCTTGAGCATGTTTCAATGTATTTTTTCATTTCATCAATTTATTAATCTGAGGCAGGCGCTTCGGAGACGGCCAGGTTCAGATAGAAGCGCGCCGCTTGGAGACACCCACTTTTAATTCCACGCTGGGATGTTTTTGACAAGACGCGGGTTGTTTATCCCATCTTTAAAGTCGGACTCTCGGCGGACTGGTTTTTTTGGCTCTATGTTGAGATACAGTAGATGGAGTGTTTAGAAACCAGCTGTTCGTAAACAAGTTCCTACACAAATCTATAGACTTCTTTAGATGTTTATCGTATTGAGTATTTGGATGGAAAAGTGGCGAGTTGCACAAACATCAGTCATTTCAATTGAATCAACACGCATTTGAGAGTTATGTTAGAGTTATTTGGGAATGTAATTCTCAAAATGGGGGTGTGTAGTTATGATAACATCATGGTTAGTGTTGCTGACTTTGCAAAGAAGCCAAATGAAAACTGTGCAGATCATAAAGCATTTGATTTTAATATTTTGGAATGCCTCAGCTTTTATTTCACGCGTCAAAAGCTGGAAAGTTTGTGGTATAAAGTATTTTTGATGATATTTATTTGAAAAAATGTACTTCAGTAATCATAAATATAAGCAAGAGTGACATTTTCCCAAACTTTGGTGGCGGTATATGATCAAAAAAAATTAGAATTTTGATTTATTTCAATGTTCATTCATTCATTTTCCTTCGCCTTAGTCCCTTATTTATCAGGGGTTGCCACAGCGGAATGAGCCACCAATTATTCCACTATAGGTTTTTTTGCATCAAATGCCCTTCCAGCCACAATCCAGTACTGGGATAATTTATTTCAATATAATTATGATTATTATTCCGTATTTACTCCACTTAAAACAGATCCAAAAGAAGCTGGAGAACACCTTGTAGATCTCAGAGAAACAAAGGAATCTTTCCTTGTGAAGGTTTTTATTTTTAATGATTCATAATGAATCAGACATTTTGAACAAATCATTGGTGATGATTTAGTGAATGACTCATTTAAAATGCTGCCTTTAAGCCATGTTCAAGTCCAAAATCTGCTTCACTTTCGGTATTTTGAGGCACCTTCCTCTAAGTACATGCTTCGTTGAAGTTTTTGACTCTTTTTATTATTAATATATCTATATATTTTTTATTTTATTATTATTTTTTAAGATTTATTTTCGGCCGTTTTGCCTTTATTAAATAGGACAGTAATGAGACAGGAAACAAAATGGGAGAGAGAAAAGTGGGTAGGGTTGTGAAATGGCCTCGAGCCGGGATTCGAACTCGGTACGCCCTGACAAGCTACTGCACCATATGGCGGCGTGCTAACCACTAGGCTATTGCACTGACAGTTTTTGACTGGTTTTAAACATAATAATACACAATGGAACACGATTGTTAATCTGAAAAACAATCCTGAAGTCAGTTATTCTCCTTTGAAAACGTGCGTTCTGTGTGGGCATGTCTGTCGTTGTTTTGGCCTTTTTTGTTTCTGTCGTTTGCCAGTTTATTCCGTCATATTTTCACACCCTGGGTTGCCTTGGTGGAAAAAACATCCCATTTAATTTCAGTCATGAAGGCTTCTTCAATGAATGTGCGCAGCCAAAACAACCTCTGGAGGACAGCTTCAGCCTCCGAAATTAGTTATAAAAGTATATATGAGGTGGTTTTTAATGAGCAAATAATATCAGTATTTCAAATGTAAACACTAGCCGAGCAGCTTACAGTGTAAGGCTCGACTCCTGTTGGTGTTGTCAATCTGGCAACCTGCATTTGACGTCAAGTTGTCGGAGATGAAAATGGGGAATATTTTGAATTTGGACTGCAGTACCAAGTTCAACCACTAGGTCAATCCTACACACTGCATCTAAATATTGCTTAATTAGCTTTAAACAACACTGGAGCGTTTTTAAAGCTGTGAAGATCAGCTGGTCTGTTTATAAGCTGACATACAAGCAATCCGCTCATGAATCGACTGATCTTCACAGCTTTTAAAACACTCCAGTGTCCCTGTATTTGTGGTTACAAACAACGGTGAGTTCGGTGAACTGATGACCTTCCCAGCCAATCACAGTCATTTCTGTTAACACAATGGCCAATCAACAATGTTTAAGAACACGCTCAAATGTTCGAGGAATTGGACGTTTTTTTATTTCAGTACCGATTGGTTTCAAATTCCAGTATCGTGACCACACTAATATAAAGAGAGTCTATTTTTGTATTTTGCACACTCCTCTCTTCGCTATATCGGTCGTAAACAATGAAGTATTTTTGCCTACAAAATTTGACCGCAGCTTAACGATTCACCCGTCTCAGTGTTAGTTTAGCTCAAATTAGGGGAGCTGGCTAAAATCAACATTAGCTCAGCAAATACACCCACTTACACCACTATGATCTAACATTAAAACGTATGGCTAAGAGCGGGATACAGGCCCTTCATTACTGTGGGAGTTGATTTGTTAGTTCAAGCGTCTATATTTGTTAGCCGGTGGTGTGGTGGGTGTTTACTTCTTCTTGTGATGGTGCGCTCTCAAAGACCTGGCCTTCTGCTGATGGAATATTCCAGATGTGTTTCTGTTAGCGCTCTGTGGAGACTTCTGCATGAGCGATGCTTTTATTGAGTGTGATTCGAGGAGCGACGCACCCCTGATTTTTAGACCTGACTCAGTCTGCGGTGATGTCATATTTACTGTCATGTGGGGAATTTATTGTAGAGGACCAGGAGTATCAGTTAAAATCAGTTGGCATATATTGAATATGAAGATTTTACGAAATCCAAGCACTTTATTTTCAAATACCATTGAGTGTAAGAGATTTTAGGGTTACATGGAACTAATTGTTGATTTTAAACACTTTTTAAACCGGTATCAATTCTATAATTAATTACAATTAATACATTGACTAATTAACTATATTTAATTGGTTAAAAATAAAGGATTTTCTTTTGAAAATGCACCATAGAACGTTAAATATCTATTCAGGTACATTTAATCAAAGAAATTACACTACACGACAAGTCTTGTTGTCGATATCGGTTGTAGGATAAATAAATAATAACAAGGGCAAATAATAACTTGACTTCTAGACAAGACTTTACATCAGGTCATTAGGCTACATTTTTAAATGCAATGATTTTATGTTGACTTATTTGAAGAGTAATGTTTGCTTTTAAACTCATGGTTAAATAATTGTAAGAGGTGTTCATTTTGTCATATTAAAAAAAGATTTAGAGCTGTATTATTCATTTACTGAACTTTATTAATAATTAAAATTGTATCTAAATTTTTGTTTTTTTTTATTCATTGTGTTTTTTTTCCTACTTCAATTGAATTGGTGTTTATTTCTATAGTGCATTTATGATGTAGGTTGTGTCATAGCCGCTTAAGAAGTTCTAGTGAGTTTAAGTTCAGTTTAGTTCAGTTCAGTGTGGTTTAATGAACTGAAGAGCAAATTCATCGATGCGCAGGTCCACAAGTCCCAAACCAAGCAAGCCAGTGGCGAGGGAAAAACAAAAAACTTCACCAACTGATGAAGTGAAGGGGAAAAAAAGTAATAATTGGCTTTTGTTTTCAGATTTTTTTGCAACTTATTTTATAAAAAAAATGTTTCTTGCCCAGACAGATTTTTCACATTTTTAAATAATTTTATTGACTGAACGTTTTGTATTTTTTAGTTATTTTGTTATTAGTTTAGCTTTCGTTTTCATAATGTTTTTTTTTTTCACCTTCCCCAAGCCCAAACCAAACCATCGGTTATTAACATCTACACGTCCCCTAAATCCAACCATCATAGTTATTAATGTCTACAAACTTCTCCAACCCTAAACCCAACCATCATAGTTATTAACCTCCACGCTTTCCCTAACCCTAAACCCAACCATCGCAGTAAATAACGTCTACACCTTCCCCAAACCAAAACTAAATTATCATCTATACGTTCCCTAAATCCAACCATCATAGTTATTAATGCCTACAAACTTCTCCAACCCTTAACCCAACCATCATAGTTATTAACCTCTACGCTTTCCCTAACCCTAAACCCAACCATCGCAGTAAATAACGTCTACACCTTCCCCAAACCTAACCCTAAACCCAACCATCGCAGTAATTAACGTCTACACCTTCCCCAAGCCCAAACCAAACCATCGGTTATTAACATCTACACGTCCCCTAAATCCAACCATCATAGTTATTAATGTCTACAAACTTCTCCAACCCTAAACCCAACCATCATAGTTATTAACCTCCACGCTTTCCCTAACCCTAAACCCAACCATCGCAGTAAATAACGTCTACACCTTCCTCAAACTTAAACTTAAACCCAAACATCACAGCTTTTAACGTACAGCTTCGAGTTGTGTACAGATGAAGAAATCGGCAAGTGGAGTTGCTAAATGAATGACTATAATAATATATCAAATGAGTTGTTTGTGGATAAATTTGGAGAAAACTCATAAAAACATTTGGTGAAAATGTTCTCTGGTAAGTATTTCCGCTATCTTGCCAACAACATCTCATTAGTTCAAAGAGATCTCGATAACTGCAAGTTACACCTCTAACATACTACAAGTTCTGCCTCATCATCTTACGCCCCCGTCTTGCAGTCCGCAGACAGATAGACTTGTTTTTTATAGCGCTTTAACTTAATTTATTCCAGTTTATTGCCAATGCAGTTTTAAAAATGTAGGATTATTTAATTTATTTAAATTTTTATCATTTCTAAATAATTTTAGCTACAAACATCAACATTAAATGTGCCAAACTAAAGCACAATAAGTCCAATCTGTCTCACTCGCATGACCGTTCACAATCCACACCCACGGATGATGCATTTACCTCCACACACAAGAACGCACGCAACACAATGTGGGAAATGCTCGGGAAAAACAATGCAATGCACTTTGCGAGAAATGCCAGCTGCTCATGCACAGGTCAAAAATAAAGCCCACCACCATGAAATATAGTCCTGTTTGTCTGCGCATGTGAAGGAGTCCGTGCATGTCAACCTAATAGCGTCTTGTCACGTGCACTTTAAGTATACAAATATGCATGCATGGACTTATCGTATGTCCGGCTAAGACCCAAGCTAAAGCCCTCGACCCAAGGGCCAAGGTAAAGCCCGGGTGTGGGGCTCATCCATCCATCTCTCTCTCCACGCTGATAAGGGCTCTTGGGCTGATTGATAGCAGGGCTCCACCCCCCTCGGGGCCCCTGCGGATCATGTGTGGCCCCTCACGTGGAGACCGGGGGTTTTATTTCACATTAAGAGCCATCAGTGCTCTTAAAACCAGAACACTAAGTGCTGGAGTGAACGCTAATAAAATGTGATTGTGCAGAAAGAGGGGGAGCGTCAGGGGGGGACCACCACTCTACAAGCAGACCTTCATCAGTCTGGTATTCCTAGCAGATGGTTCGAGTTAGAGCTGGAAAAGAGGAGGCCAACGCGCTGCACAGTTGGTGGGTGGAAGGAGGGAAAAGTGATAGTGATGATAAGGAAATGAGGGAAAAGGGGAAGGGGGGGGTGGAGTTGTGGACGGATGGGTTATTAAGCAAAGCATGACAAAAAATAACATGATTTAAAGGGGACCTATTATGTAAAGATCATTTTTAGAAAGGGAACAGTGTTAATGTAACAATAAAAATTCATTAATTCTATTGTTTATACTCAGACTTGATCAAAACAGTTTGCAGAAACACTTTGATTGACATTCCTCCTTAGTGTGTGTCATCAGAGGGAGAAAGCCCCGCCCACTAGTGACCATCTCTCCCTCATTAGCATAAGATGTTATTCTTGTTGTTGAGTCTGCCACTATGCTGATGCATATGCATTTGTAGCTCCGCCCTCTTCTAAAAAGTGTATCTCATTTGAATTTAAAGCGACAGTCACCAAAACAGCATAATTAGGTGTAAAGCCTATAAGGGTCAGTTTTAGAGAGTTATAAAAGGTTGTCTGTGTGGAAATATTCACATACACACTCTAGAAACATCAGAGATGCATTTTACATATTGTAAAAAGCGGCGTAATAGGTCACCTTGAATGTAGAAGTGTTTCAGAAGGATAGCTCACCTGAAAATCATCATAATTACTCACCCCATTCTGTTCCAAAATCCGTTCATTCATTAAAATATGACATTTTAGATTAATTATGATTGAAACTCCTTAGGGGGATTGAATGGGCTTAATTGGCTGTCGTGTTTGGGTGTTTCCCAGTACTGGGTTGCAGCTGAAAGGGCATCCGCTGCGTAAAACATATGCTGGATAAGTTGGTGGTTCCTTCTGCTGTGGTGAATAAAGGGACTAAGCTGAAGGATGATGAATGAATGTTGCTTATTTATTATTTTGTATGTTTTAATGAAGACCAGTCAGAACAAGTGTTTCATTTTACACCATTATAAGCAGAATGATAATGGAACGCTATTTAATCTTTCACTAAAGACTGAAATCAGTTGCTTCGCTTGAATTTAATATGCTTTCTCTGTATATACACACAGTTGAAGTCAGAATTATTCGCCCCCCTTTGAATTTTTTTTTCTTTTTTAAATATTTCCCAAATGATGTTGAACAGATTCTGGAAATTTTCACAGTATGTCTAATAATATTTTTTTCTTCTGGAGAAAGTCTTATTTGTTTTATTTCGGCTAGAATAAAAGCAGTTTTTAATTTTTTTAAACACAATTTGGGGACTAAATTTTTAGCCTCTTTAAGCTATTTTTTTTCTCTCGATAGACTACAAACCCTCATTATACAATGACTTGCCAAATCACCCTAACCTGCCTAGTTAACCTAATTAACCTAGTTAAACCTTTAAATGTCTCTTTAAGAAATCAAAAAACAAATCCGTTATTAGAAATGAGTAATCAAGTCGGCGCAATAGCCCAGTGGTTAGCGCGTTGACATATGGTGCAGTAGCACGTCAGGGCGTTCCGTCTTCGAATCCCAGCTCGAGGACATCTCCCTACCCTAATCCTCTCTCTCTCCAACTTTGCTTCCTGTCTAAATACTGTCCTAGCTAAAAAAAAGGTCATTAATAAATCTTAAAGAATAAAAAAGAAATGAGTAATTAAAATGATTGTTTAGAAATGTGTTGAAAAATATATATATATATATATATATATATATATAGGTGAAGCAGTGGCGCAGTAAGTAGTGCTGTCGCCTCACAGCAAGAAGGTCGCTGGTTCGAGCCTCGGCTCAGTTGCCGTTTCTGTGTGGAGTTTGCATGTTCTCCCTGCCTTTGCGTGGGTTTCCTCCGGGTGCTCCGGTTCCCCCACAGTCCAAAGACATGCGGTACAGGTGAATTGGGTAGGCTAAATTGTCTGTACTGTATGAGTGTGTGTGTGTGTGGATGTTTCCCAGAGATGGGTTGCGGCTGGAAGGGCCTCTGCTGTGTAAAAAGCTTGCTTGATAAGTTGGCGGTTCATTCCACTGTGGCGACCCCGGATTAATAAAGGGACTAAGCCGACAAGAAACTTTATGTGTGTGTATATATATATATATATATATATAAAATAACTTGATGTAGACACAAATGTGACATATTTCCATCACTAAAGGGACAGTTCACCCCCTCAAGAAAAAACTATGGAAGTCAATGGCTGCTTTTATTTTCTCCAAAAATTCCTCAGTATATCTTCCTTTGTTCAACTGACAGAAACTCGAACAGGTTTGCAGGATTAGCAAATGATGACATAAAGTGTGAAGCGTCCCTTTAAGCAGCGCAGAGTGGACAGTCCTGATGGACAGTATGTTTCCAGCCTAATAAACCCCAGACTCTCACTATTATCATCAGTGTGGACTTCATCAGTACACACGTGGCCCCTGAACACCGTCACGTCCAGATGAGGATCTCCGATCGCTATCGTATTTGTTTTAAGGCCCCGCTCCGGCCCACAGGTCAGACAGAGGCCATGAAAACACCCAGCTGATATTTTCTCCTGCAAAAGACAGCTGAAGCACAGCAGCGCACGGCATACTAATGATAAGACGACACCTCCAGCGAAGAATGAAGCTATTCTTTCCCTCCAGCTTTATTTGTTTTGTCTTGCTCTCGGCAGGTCACGTATGTCCGATCGTCACAGGATACGCCTCGGCGCTCGCGCTGCACCTCCTGAATATCCTGCTCTGTTTTTCCTGCTCTTTCCCCTCCTCTCCGCCGCCGCTCCAGATGTAAACGATTAGCTCGTTTAACAAGGCCGCTCCAGGCGAGACGCTTCGCAAAAAAACAGCAGTCCCCAAACACTCCACAGGCTTTGTGCGGAGCTTTCCGAAGTATCAAACCACGCCGTTCGCCATTTCCATGCACTCTTTGTCAATGATGACGTGTTTATCAGCATCACAGTAAGAAATGCTGGCACCCACACAATTTCTTAATGTCGTTCCAACACAAATCGATGAAGTTAGCTGAATTGTTTTTCCAAATTTAAGAGGACTGGAAATAAAACAATTAAATCAAGAATTTCCTCTCAGGTCACATGACTGAAAACCGTCCATTGGATCTGTAAGGAAGAAGCAATCAGTAAACACCTTTTTAGTGTGCACTAAAAGTGTCAAAGCTCCCTCAATGAGCATCATCAGGGCTCGTTCGGTGGTCACAGAGCTCCATTGTCCTGCTAGATTTGATTAGAAACCAGTTGCAGTTACTCTTGTCACCCACTTCCCGTTAAGACGGCAGCTGATTGGTTGGCATGTTTGTGATTTAATAATGTGATGTTAAGGTAAACAAGAATGCCTTGTTTCTGTCCATCGCACGTGTTGTTAGCCTCTTGCATGAAGCTTGTGTACTGTGCAAAGCTTCATCCTAATGAATCAAAGTAAATGATGAACGTGTCAGAATCTTTTTATGCAAAATAATGCAAATGATTCAGTGCAAGTTTGAACTCTCCCCAAAAAGTCTGATTGAATTTGTAAATTTTTAAACTCATGGATATGATTCATCGTGTGATTCGCTGTCTAAATAAATCAAATTGAAATGTTGGAACTGCTGCAAATGAATCGGTGCATGATTCACTGTTCAAGTGAATCAAACTGAAACTATTTCGGACTATTTTGCATATGATTCATTGTTTGATTCGCAGTCCAAATGAATGAAACTGAATTAGCAGTAATGTTTGAACTGCTGCTAAGGAATCTGTACATGATTCTTTGCTCAAATTAATCAAACTGACAATATTTTAGGTTATTTTGCAAACCCCTGTATATGATTCATTGTGTGAGACACTGTCCAAATGAATCAAATTTAATATGCAAAAGTTGTGGAATTGCTGCAGATGAATCGGTGCATGATTCACTGTTCAAATGAATCAAGCTAAAACTATTTTAGACTGTTTTGTGCATGATTCATTGAGTGATTCACCATCCAAATGAATCAAATTAATTAGCAATAATGTTTGAACTGCTGCAAATGAATCATTGCCTGATTCTCTGTTCAAATGAATCAAACAGAAAATATTTTAGACTGTTTTGTAAACTTCTGCTTATGATTCATTGTGTGATTAGCTCTCCAAATGAATCAAATTGAATAAGCAAAAATGTTTGAACTGCTGAAAATGAATCGGTGCATGATTCACTGTTCAAATGAATCAAACTGAAACTATTTCAGACTGTTTTGTGCATGATTCATTGAGTGATTCACCATCCAAATGAATCAAACTGAATTAGCAATAATGTTTGAACTGCTGCAAATGAATCGGTGCATGATTCACTGTTCAAATGAATCAAACTGAAACTATTTCAGACTGTTTTGTGCATGATTTATTGAGTGAATACCCATCCAACTGAATCAAACTGAGTTAGCAATAATGTTTGAACTGCTGCAAATGAATCAGTACATGATTCTCTGTTCAAATGAATCAAAATGAAAATATTTTAGACAGTTTTGTGCATGATTCATTGAGTGATTCACCATCCAAATGAATCAAATTGAATAATCTAAAATGTTTGAACTGGTGCAAATGAATCAGTACATGAATCACTTTTCAAATGAATCCAAATTAACATATTTCAGACTGTTTTGCAAACTTCTGCATATGATTCATTATATAATTCACTGTTCAAATGAATCACACTGGAATTATTTTAGACTTTTGCAAACCCCTGTATTTGATTCATGTGTGATTCGCTGTCCAAATGAATCAAATTGAATATGCATTATTTTGCAATTGCTGCAAATGAATCATGAATCATTCATAAACTCCTGATATGCTGAGCACGCATTGAACATTGCGTATTGAGTAATTATTTGGTGGTTCATTTCTGTAGTGTTTCTGATCACGCAGCGGTGGGTTTAGTCTCAGGTCTCGGGATTCCCCGCACACGTGACGCTCCTCCATTGTTGCTTTCTTAGATGGAATTAGCCTCCATTTGAGTTTCTAAGATTACTTTAGCAGAGCAGCCATACTGTGTGTCTCCTGCACCGCACTTATAGAGGAATGTGTGTGTGTGTGTGTGTGTGTGTGTTACATTGGGCTGTAAAGAGGAATGGACAGTGTGTGTGTTGGCAAGTGCAGCACTGGTAGTGAATGGGCGCTTTGAGAGTTTTAGACTGGCATGTGTGACAGGACAAAGAAACCAGAGCAGAAGCTCGGAGTGTTACAGCTGAGCCTTCAAACACACGCACATGACACACCTTAAGGCTGATTTATGCGTCAAGTGCACGCGTAAGGTTCGCGCAGCCTTCATGGGGTCGCATAGCCCTCGCGATGGCTGACGCCAATGTGCACCCCTTTCAAAAAATGTAACTACACGTCACAACAATGCGTAGCGCAAGCTCTGTGATTGGTTTGTTTGGTATTGGTGATGAGTGTGGGCGGTGCTGAGAGCAGCAAGCCCTACGTAGCGAGTGTTTACAAGTGTCGAGTCCCGTGATGGAGCTCCAATTGAAAACTGTTGTTTTGTAGCATGTGCTCCAGGATTGGCCAGCCCAGTCACCAGGCACGAACATTATTGAGCATGTCTGGGGTAAGATGGAGGCATTGAAGATGAATCCAAATTAACTCTAAGAGTGTTTACAAGTGTGGAGTTATTAAGATGATCTTGGCTACAAAGTTAAATCGTAATGTCGGTAAAAAAAAGAAATCACAATTAGATATTTTCCCCAATTCGCAGAGCCCTATTCTATAAACTTTTAAATGCCTCTTCATTGAACGTAATATAAAAATGTGATGGATAAATGTTATTTATATTTTAAAAATTATTATTTTAACTAAAACTGTTAACTAAAAGAAACAAAACTTTCTTAAAAAGAAAAATACTATAGGACACAGTGTGAAAAATGCACTTGCTGTAAAGCCGCCTTTCCACTACACGCGACATTTAGACACGACTGTCGGAATACGCCCCCTTGTGGCAGTCGCACAGTATTTTCAGTATTGTCGTGCACCATGGGAGAGAAGCTGATTCTCACAGTGTCCGAAATAAAGGAGTGCAAAAGCAAGAGCCTTTATTCTCTGTGCGTTTACAGGGTTTAATGAATAAATGAATACTAGAAACTCACAGACCACTAAAATATTGGAGGGAATGTGAAGACAACACTAAAATATATATATATTAGAGGTGTGAACCTATACTGGTCTCACGGTTCGGTTACGATTATCATGCCTTCGATTCGGTTCAATTCGATATCTCGATACCTCTCAGCGCGAGCTCTCCCGGCTAAACACATATTGCGACGGCTTAAACGGAGCAGTGATCGTAAAGTCGAGCGAAAAAAAAGAAAGACAGCTGTGAAACATAACCAGCTTTGTCTTTTTGTAGGAAACACACTTTAGATCTTTTAGGGTAAGAGGTTTTTGAGTTATTGCCGTCTATAACTGAATGTGTGTCAGGAATATCGAAAACAAAACCAACTGAACCGCGCTCATTTCTAGCGCCCCACTGGATATACAGCGCCCGTAGCGTGAGTTGGCTGTGTTGTAAATACTCGCGCTCACCTCCCTCGCGACAGAGCGCATAGGAGATAAATGACGTCAGTACATAATAACCGGTTATGATTATTACTAAACCGATACTGAATTGTCCGCGTCTGCATCGCGGTGCACCGAAGAAACAACTAATTTTGACACCCCTAATATATATATATATCTTACATTTATGAACAGAAATGTTTTTTTAAAATTATTATACACTTTTTATAATTCAAAAAATAAACAAATAAACTCTTATTTCTCATCTCTTGCACACAGACCTGCTTGTACAACACTGGAATACATCACATCCGGTCGGCCGGTCGCATACGGTCTAGTCGCAGAAGTTCAAATGTTTCAACGGATCCGCAGCTCAATTCGGATCTGAATTTTCCGCGTACGGAGATGATCAGAAAACCATGCAGCTCCCGGACTGCTCTCCATTGGAAATGAATGACTTCCGCTCTGTCGCTTGTTGTTTGTCATGTGCAGTGAAAAAGGAGGCTTTAAACATCATTCACAGGGTCCCTGCGGGGTCTTAAAAAGTGTTAAAAAGTCTTAAATAAAAAAAATCGAAATTTATGGCTTTAAAAAGTCTTAAATTTGCTGTTCTAGGTCTTAAATATTTTTGCGATGTCCATGTAACGCTACATCTAATGATCATTTAAATTCTTTTTGTTGTTGTTGCTAGGTTTTCGGGGTGTTGTAGTTCTTTATTTCACTAGTCCAATTGTAATTTGTGGTATTACAACTACAAAAAGGTCAATTTGCAATAGCCAATCAGCTTTCTGATATTAAACTCAGTAGACGCGGTGAATGTGACATCATCGCTGTGTTCGTGGAAGTTCGCTTTAAGTGCGCGCGACATGATTTCGGCTGGCAGAGTTTGCTGTTATTTCACTGATAAATGTCACAAGTGCAGTTTTTTAAGTCGGGAGCGCTGTAATACGACAGAGCGAATCTCTGCTCACGCGCCGGTTTCCTGTTTTCATGGACAAAACTGCTTGCGAGCTCTCAAAACACTTTTTTATAATGCGATATAGGCCTTAAATTTAATACTTAATGGTCTTAAAAAGGTCGTAAAAAGTCTTAAATTTGACATTATGATATCTGCAGAGACCCTGATTCAGGAAATGTATGAAATTGATAATATAACAATGTATTATCATACATTAATACATAGAGAATTTTTTTTTGCAATTAAATATAATAATCTCTGATGCTTAATGAAGATAAATTGCAGCACATTCTGGTCTGTGATCTATGTGCCTAACTTTACTGACTGATTTTGCTGCACAGCTTCTCGATTTCTCTTTTAAACCGTGTTCGTCCAGCCGTCTGGCTGCATCTAGAGTTTGTAGCTTTTTTACTTTTTGGATTGAATCAAGTCCTGATGGTTGTAATCAGACACCACCCTAAAGTCACTGAACATCCTGCTGCACCCAAAAATCATATTAAAGAATTAAGAGACTGAAAATAGCTGCTTCAGGGGTGTTTTAGAGTACTCGCTGTGTATTTTAAAGTTTAAAGGAATGGCTTTATAGTGTACTTTACTGATGTGATTATACATTTTGAGGGTCATCATTGTCAGGTAAACCTTCAGAAATTCAAACTCGACTGACTTCATTCATTCATTCAGTTTCTTTTCGGCTTAGTCCCTTTATTAATCCAAGGTCGCCACAGCGGAATGAACCGCTAACTTATCCAGCATATGTTTTAAGCAGCGGGTGTCCTTCCAGCTGCAACCCATCTCTGGGAAACACCCATACACACTCATTTACACACATACACTAGGGACAATTTTAGCTTACCCAATTCACCTGAGTGTGTGTGTGTGTGTGTGTGTGTGTGTGTGTGTGTGTGTGTTTAGTCGAGTCATTGAGTGCATGCTTGTGTTTTATAGTTTTTTCCCCTTCCAGTCCCCTGCTGTGGTATTACTTATATTAGCTTACGCTCAGTAAAAATCTTAAACAGGAACCAGCACTGTTTAATAACATCTCGTCGCTCTCTCTCCCTCCATCTCCCTCTCTTCTCTTTCTGTAGCTGTTAATCTCGGACATGTTTCGGTTAATGCAGAATTGTTGCCAAACAAATGTGATTAAATGGCGCAGAGACTTTGACCCAGAATTAGTCTCAGTGAGTGAGAATTCAGTGCTGAGGCCGCAGGGTAACACAACACCTCATCCAGATCCAGAGCACGGCACTGCTGCCAGAGGACTACACACACACACACACACACACACACACACACACACACACACGCTCACTTACTCACAAACATACATATACATATACATACACAAACACTAACACACACTCAAACACACACACACACACACACACACACTTACTCACAAACATACATATACATACACAAACACTAACACACACTCAAACACAAATGATCACACACAAACACACACACGCTCACTTACTCACAAACATACATATACATACACAAACACTAACACACACTCAAACACACACACACACACACACACACGCTCACTTACTCACAAACATACGTATACATATACATACACAAACACTAATACACACTTAAACACAAGTGATCGCTCAGACACACTTACTCACAAACATACATATACATACACAAACACTAACACACACTCAAACACAAATGATCACACACACACACTTACTCACAAACATACATACACAAACGCTAACACACACTCAAACACAAATGATCACACACACACACACACACACACACACACACACACACACACACACACACATACACACTTACTCACAAACATACATATACATACACAAACGCTAACACACACTCAAACACAAATGATCACACACACACACACACACACTTGAAAACACTCGCAAACACATATTCACATACTGTCATACACACTCAAGTGAACACATCCATCCATGTACACACATTCACAAAAGCACTCATACACACGTGTTTTTCCACACACACTTGCGTATATACAAACACTCACGCACGTGCTCTCTTACTCATGCACATATACACTCACACACACACACACACACACACAAAAGCGCACACACACTCATGCACACTAACACACACTCAAGCACAAGTGCTCACTTACACACACACACACACATGCGCGCGCGCTCTCTCTCTTACGCATTCTTTCATATGCACACACAAAAACACACTCGCACACACATGCTCTCTCTTTCTCTTACACACACATTCTCTCATTCACACACACACACACACACACACACACACACACACACACACACACACACACAATTTAAACTCAAACACGCACACACTTGCGCTCTCTCTCTCTCTCTCTCTCTTACACACGCATTCTCTCATTCACACACACTCACACACCAATGCTCACTTACACAAAGACACACGCACACACACGCTCTCTCTTACACGTTCTTTCAAATGCACACACTCATACACAAATGTTCGCTTACACACACACGCACACACACACAATTTAAACTCAAACACACACACACACTTACTCTCGCGCACACACTTGCGCTCTCTTTCTCTCTCTCTCTCTCTCTCTCTCTCTCTTACACACGCATTCTCTCATTCACACACACTCACACACCAATGCTCACTTACACAAAGACACACGCACACACACGCTCTCTCTTACACGTTCTTTCAAATGCACACACTCATACACAAATGTTCGCTTACACACACACGCACACACACACAATTTAAACTCAAACACACACACACACTTACTCTCGCGCACACACTTGCGCTCTCTTTCTCTCTCTCTCTCTCTCTCTCTCTTACACACACATTCTCTCATTCACACACACTCACACACCAATGCTCACTTACACAAAGACACACGCACACACACGCTCTCTCTTACACGTTCTTTCAAATGCACACACTCATACACAAATGTTCGCTTACGCACACACACACACATGCGCACTCTCTCTCTTACACACACATTCTCTCATACGCACACACACTCTCAAACTCACTCATACACACTTTAAACTCAAACGCGCACACACACACAAATGCTCACACTCGAAACCACACACACACACAGAGTGCTGTGTTTTCCTGTGTCAGTCACTTCTTTAGTTTGACCTTCAGGTTAACCGAGAGGTCAGAGTTGAGGGTCAGAAGCTGAGTGGGTTTACACACTGACGTGTCTGAATTAATATCACACAGCGTCCACATCAATGCTGCTCTGTGTTTTGCGTCAAAGCCTATTGAGAGCACAAAGCATGATGGGTAGAGATTCACAATCACTCTAAGACTAATGGAAGTAAAGTTTTCAAGTGCGGCGTTTGAGCCTTCCTCATTGAGTTACTAAAGAGAAGCATTTCTTTCCCAAGAGCAGGTCCTTCACCCTGAAGCTGGATCTCAGCAGTTGCCATTCAGGCGCCGGTGCGCTGCTTGATTCTTCTGAAGTCGTGTGGAAGTGAATCGTGGGCTCGTTGCGTCACCTGAAGTGGAAGCTTCACCTTGATTCGAGCACATGCTTCTGTCCACATGGCTGTGAAGCATATTATTGTCATTCACTGCGCCTCTGGCTTTGGTCTGAATGAGGTTTGGCCCTTTGAAGAAGCTCATGTCAGTGCAATATCACTTGTGTAATAAGACTGAAGTGCATTGATGGGGAGTGTGAAAGGTGGGCTGAATAGTGAGCTGCCTCTGCAGCCTTGGATGCCAAACACTGTCTGACCTCAAAGGAAAAAAAAAGAGCCCAATGTACGAAAGCCAGGACCGACATCACGCCATGCATGCCTGAGCACAGAGGACAATATAGTGCTTTCTCTTTCTGTGTTGTTTTAATTAATTAGGTTATTAATTTGATGGTGTCATTTACACACACACACACACACACACACTAAAAAAATGCTTTTCTTTCTTAGATTTTTTTGTCTTGTTTCTAGTCTAAATATCTAAAATTTCTTATATCAAGAAGCATTTTCTAAACAAGTAAAACATATTGTTTTGTTTTGAGAAATAATATGCCAATATTAAGGGAGTTCTTCCTTAAAACAAGCAAAATAATCAGTCAATAGGGTAAGCAAAATAGTCTTGTTTTTTTTGATGTAAGATTATTTTGCTTACCCTATTGACTGATTATTTTGCTTGTTTTAAGGAAGAACTCCCTTAATATTGGCATATTATTTTTCAAAACAAAACAATATGTTTTGCTTGTTTAGAAAATGCTTTTTGATATAAGAAATTTGAGATATTTAGACTAGAAACAAGACAAAAAAATCTAAGCAAGAAAAGCATTTTTCAGGTCTGGTGGGAGCACTTTCAGCTTTGTTTATTTTGTTTGAGATGTTCACAAGATGGGGCGACGCAGGTAGTGCTGTCGCCTCACAGCTAGAAGGTCGCTGGTTCGAGCCTTGGCTGGGTCAGTTAGTGTTTCTGTGTGGAGTTTGCATGTTCTCCCTGCGTTTACATGGGTTTCCTCCGGGTGCTCTGGTTATCCGGTTATATGTACAGGTAAATTGGGTAGGCTAAATTGTCCGTAGTGTATGAGTGTGAATGAGTGTGTGTGGATGTTTCCCGGAGATAGGATGTGGCTGGGAGGGCATTCGCTGCATAAAAATGTGCTGGATAAGTTGGCGGTTCATTCCAATGTGGCGACCCCGGACTAATAAAGGGACTAAGTCGACAATAAAATGAATGAATGACTAAATGTTTACAAGACAATAACTCTACTTGGAAGGAATTCGTCATTTTAGATTGAGTTTATTTTGTAGAGGTGAATCTGTAAAAAATGTAACAACATATAAGATAAATACAATTAAACAATGATGACAATAAAAGTAAACAATAAAATAAACCATGTTTTATAGTTTTTTTGTGAAGTCAATCATTACTTACTCAGCGAAAATGTCTTTAAAAAATCTAAAACACCTAAAATCTTATCTTTAAGGAGTTTGTTTCCAGAACCTTTACTTTCTCTGTTGCTCGGAGGTGAAAAGGTCTTTTAAAAAAGAACTTACAATATAGTTACAATTAAACAACGATACACATTAAATAAACAGTATTTTACCACTTTTAATCCATTCAGGTCTGTCAGGAGCACTTTTAGCTTAGCTTAGCATAGATAATTGAATCGGATTAGACCATTAGCCTGGTTTTCTTTTAGCCTTGATATCCAAGCAACAGCAAAACAAGATTTTTAAATGTTTCTGGAGCTGCAGGTCACTGCACAATGACAGTATTGACCAGATCACTCCGCTTTACCTCATCAATTCTGTGTTGTTTTGATTAATGCGTTGATTTTTATTATATTTGTTTTTTGGTGGTGGTGTCATTTACTCATAACAGTTTTTGCTGTGTTTTTAGCAGACTTTTAAGAAACACAAATGTTTTTTTTATTATTAGTTTTTTAAATTAGCTCATTTTACACATCTTTCTGAGTTCAGTAGTCGATTTTTACCAATTTTTATTCCAATCCAGGTCTGGTGGCAGCACTTTTTGCTTTGTTTATTTTGTTTGCAATGATCACAAGACAATAACTGAAGAGGTGAATCTGTATAAAATTTAATAAACAACAAATAAGATTATTACAATAAAAAAATGATAATAATAGTAAACAATAAAATAAACCATGTTTTATGGTTTTCTGTGAAGTTGACCGTTACTTTCTCAGCTAAAATCTAAATCTTATATTTAAGGATTTTATTTATTGAACCTTTACTTTCTCTGTTCCTCAGAAGTGAGTGAAAAAGTTTTACAAAAAAAAATAAAAAATCATCAACTTGCAGGCTAATTACAATTGAACATCAATGCAAATTAAATTAACAGTAGTTTTACCATTTTTAATCCATTAAGGCAATCTCCAGGTCTGCTGGGAGCACTTTTAGCTTAGCTTAGCATAAATAATTGAATCGGATTAGACCATTAGCATCTCACTCAAATAACAAAAAAAATTGCTATTTAAAGCTTGACTCTTCTGTAGTTTCATTGTAAGACTGACGGAATGTGAAAGGGTCCTATTTTGAAAGCTACTATATCTTGAAACTATACTCTCATTATGGCGTAATAATCAAAGAACTTTACTGCTGCGCCAAAATAATCCCCAGCTCGGTTAAATCATAAATCAAAACACATGATTAATTACCAAGGCAGCATTTAAACTACAGTAAAACGGTAATATGGCAAAATATTATACAATTTAAAATAGTTACGAAATAAATAAATATATATATATATATATATATATATATATATATATATATATAATGCATATCTTTTAGCATCATCGCTTTCTGTTTCAGATGATCTTGCAGAAACTATTCAAATATACTAAAAGAAACATTTGTATTGTCAGTGTTGATATTTAGTGATGCATTCTTTGATTGTCGTTTGAAATTCATTAAAATTATTTTCGTTTTCAACTTGAATTAAACTTCGACTTGTTGCAATTGAAAACATGTCGTTTCAGAGTTCCTATTTGCAAGACAAATAGAACTGGAAAATCTTTTAAAATGGCAGCCATTAACCTCTTACGGCCCAAAGTGTTTTTTTTTTACATGCATTTTTTTTTCTTTTTGCTGTTTGGGCTAACTGGCACCTAATTAAAAAAAAAACCTAAGTATAATTTTTTGATACTATATACTTGAAAAATGATGTCCTTATATGCGGACTCGTGGTCTGAATATACATAAAACACTTTTCCTGACTGTTTTGAAATGCATATTCATAAGTATTTTAAATAGCCACTTAAGAGCTAAAATGTGCTGTATATGTGGCTTCTAAGCCCTAGGAGGTTAAATGAGTCTAGCGGAGAGGGAGATGCATCGAAAAAATGATGTATGTTGTGTGGTAATATTTTGTTAACGTGTACATGAAACTTTGCCTGTGTTGAAATTTTAGTTTCCCTAAACAGGATAATAAAGTTAAGTCTGAGTCTGAATTTCTCCTTAAAAAGGATTAATGTTTTTAAAAAAGTAAAAATCTGCCCTCAAACTCGTGAACCGCATGGAATAGGTTATAATAGTAATAAATATTTTCAATTAAATTAATTCTAACTTAATTTCTCTGGCAGTGTGAGATTGCCTTGACAGAGAAAGAGAGAAATAAAAGAAGCCAAAATCTAAAGCGGAGCTTGAGGATCTTCAGGACAGTCTCCCTGAAAAAGTGCTTTGTGCCGATGGAGGACACACTAAATACTCAGAAGCCATTTCATTCAGAAAATTGTGTTTGTTTTTTCCCGAAAGCCTTAACTTTGTTTGTAGTTGAAAGGTTTTTCTTGCTTGTTTGTAGCTTTGTTCAGGCTGGTCGTCATGAGGCCGTCTGCTTCAATTTGATTTTATGCCTTTTCTTCTTTTAGCCTTGATATCCAAGCAACAGCAAAACAAGATTTTTAAATGTTTCTCGAGCTGCAGTTCACCGCACAATGACAGTATTGACCAGATCACTCCGCTTTACCTCATCAATTCGGTTTCTTCTCAATTCTGTAGCTGTGAGCGCATTTGTTTCTGCTTTCTTTGTGCCTTGTTTCTCTCAGTCGGACTCTCTGGATGGCTTTGGCGTAAATACCTGCACTCACAATTTGGCTGTGGCTTTCTCAGTAATAGGGTGTTGAGCAGATTTAGGCATCAAAACTTCTTGAAATCCTAATACCTCCTCCATTGTTCACACCTCATTTCAGCAGCGTGACGCATTCCTGCTTTTCTATACAAAAGCAAAGTCCACCATAACATCAGCCTGCATCGGAGAGTCCTAAAATATTCTTATTTCCAATACGTTATCGCTGTTATTTGGCGATGGGAGCTTTTATGAAACCTTCAGGGTGGCAGTGCCATGACGTCAATGCATTTAATAGCCATTTACAGTTTATTGCATGGACATGTCTCGGATTGGGTTCACAGTAGAGCTGCACAACATATCGTTGCAGCATTAATAATGCAAATGTTCTAATCGGCAATACACGGCAGGATCTGCAGAATGTTGAACTGGGATTATAATAACCAGCCACCACAGTTCAAGACGTGTGATTCGTGAGGTCATCGCAATGTTTAACCCTAATATGGATGTGCTTTTAAGACTTGTCACTGTGTAAGATTTCGAGCCAATTGAAACCAAGAAGTTATGCTTCTTGGAAAGCTAATATATCTTGAAACTATACTCTCATTATGGCGTAATAATCAAAGAACTTTACTACTGTACCAAAGTAATCCCCTGCTTGGTTAAATAATAAATCAAAACACATGATTAATCACCAAGGCAAAATTTAAACTACAGCAAAACTAGAGTAAAAAGGTAATATGGCAAAATATTATATATTTTAAAATAGCTACAAAATAAATAAATATATATATATAAAAATATAATGTATGTCTTTTCAGCATCATCACTTCATCATTCATCAATGATACAATTAAATCATCATTGTTTAATTGTATGCATCTTGTAGGTTTTTTTTTTAAGACCTTTTCACCTCTGAGGAACAGAAAAAGTAAAGGTTCTGGAAATAAACCTTGCACAAAAGATGGGGTTTTAGATATTTTATTGAAAAAGACCCTTTCACCTCTTAGGAACAGAAAAAGTTAAGGTTCTGAAAATAAACTCCTTAAAGATAAGATTTTAGGTGTTGGATTATTTTAAGACATTTTCACTGAGAAAGTAATGGTTGACATAACAGAAAACCATAAAACATGGTTCATTGTATTGTTGTTTAATTGTATTTATCTTGTAATTTACCTTTTCACCTCTGAGGAAGAGAAAGAAAAAAGTTTCTGAAAACAAACCTTAAGGATTCCTTAAAGATAAGATTTTAGGTGTTTTCGATTTCGTGTTTTGACATCACAGAAAAACCTTACAATATTGTTTATTTTATTTGTACCATTGTTTATTTTTTAATCTTGTATGTTTTTTTTTTTTTTGAAGACCTTTTCTCCTCTGAAGAACAGAGAAAGTAATTCTAATAAACTGTAAAAATAAGATTTTAGGTGTTTTAGATTTTTTGAAAGACATTTTTGCTGAGAATATATTGGTTGACTTCACAGAAAACCATAAAACATGGTTTATTTTATTGTATTGTTGTTAAAATGTATTTATCTTGTAAGTTTTTAAAAGATCTTTTCACCTCTGTGGAACAGAGAAAGTAAAGGTCCTGGAAATGTGCTCCTTAATGATAAGATTTTCTGTGTTTTTGATTTTTTAAAAGATATTTTTACCTAAAGTAATTGTTGACTTCACAGAAAAAAAACATAATATATGGTTTATTTCATTTGTGTCATTGTTCATTTTATTTACCTTGTAATTTTTTTTTGTTGTTTTTGAAAAACCTTTTCACCTCTGAGGAACAGAGAAAGTAAATGTTCTGGAAATAAACTCTTTTTAGATGTTTTAGATGCTTTGACGACATTTTCACTGAGAAACTAGTGGTTGACTTTACAGAAAAAACATATAATATGATTTATTTGGATCATTGGTTATTTTATTTGCCTATTTTCACCTGAGAAACAGAGAAAGTAAAGGTTCTGCAAATGAACTTTCCACAAAAGATGGGTTTTTAGATGTTTTTTGAAAGACCTTTTCACCTCTGAGGAACATAAAGTAAAGGTTCTGGAAGTGAACAGATAACCATTAAATATGATTTATTTAATTTGTAACGTTGTTCAGTTTTATTTAGCTTGTAAGTTTTTTTATTTATTTATTTTTATTTTCACTTCTAAGGAACAGAGAAAGTAAAGGTTCTGGAAATAAACTAATTAAAGATCAGTTTTAATAAATTAAGTGTTTGAAGTTCAATTGTATTTATCATGTTAGTTCTAGTTGTTTTACATTTTAAACTGAGACTTCCCTACAAAATAACCCCAATCTAAAATGGAGAATTCTTTTGAAGTAGAGTTATCGTCTTGTGAACATCGCAAACAAAAAAAACGAAATGCATTTTTTCTCCAATATGGTGCAGCCCTAGTTCAGTCAACTTTATTTTGATTCCTAATGATGAAAAACAGTGTTTGTGCTTCAGACATTCTCACCATTCAAATCCACCTTGCGACACAATGAAACGCTAGGCTTCTAATCCCATTCAAAGTCTCGAGTCGTGAAGTAAAACAATGGACTTTGTTGGCTTGTTAGTTTAACTTGTCCAGCTAATTTCTCAAACGTGTCACGCACACATATGGCTCCATTAGCGCTCTCCAAAATCTCCATTCCTCTTCTGTTTGGCTTGTCCTCCATTATTCCTTTCTCCGGTCGAGTTTTTGAACCATGTAGAGGGTAAAAAGGGCTTCTGACCTCTCGGACCCTCGACCTGGTCCACACGGACACGCTACGGGATCCTCTGTGGATTTCAGCAAAACCTCACACAGTCAGCGGGGCTGGATGCTGTTTGCTTTTCTCATTGTGTTGCGAGCTTTCCTGTTTGTTCTGCGCTAAAACAACACGCATGATGGAACGTGTTTTGAAGAAGGCCCGCTGGTGTTGACAGCCAAAGATTTTGCCCTGGGTGTTATGAATAAAGATTATCTTACCCATGAATGAAGAGATCAGTGGCTAACAAAAGAGGTAGTTCATCCAGAAATGGAAAATGCTGTCATTAACTTGCATTGATTTTTCATTCTTCAATGGGAGAAACGCACAACATGACTGAGAGTAGTGGCAAGAAAATGTCAAGGCCCAAAACTAGGATAAAAGCATCATCAAATATTCGTCAGTCTCATGAATGCATATTAAAGCTTCAAGTGAAGACTATTAAAATCTGTAATGTGAGATAATAGGCAGAAGGTGTGTGTTTTGTTCGAATGAAATTGATACGCTCTGCTTTTGTGTCTCGTGTATTATGATATAGTGAGAATATGGAGGAAAATAAAACACCGGTTTTGTTTAGAGGCTTAAATTGAGCGGAAAAGTTGCAGTTTGTTGCTTTTATTATTTATTTTCATGTAACCATAAAGTAAGATGGAAATCTGATGTTTGAAAGGTGTAAATCCCTTCACCACTGTAAGCAGACTGCTTAAAATGCCCATGATTGTACACGATACACATTATTTTGCTCTGGGTTTTATTATAAAATGTGTGTAGTTTTAATCCATTTGAAGTATTACTATGATTGTGAGATAATGCATTATTTTAAAAGACTTTAGGAAATTTCATATCTCTGGAAAATAAAAAAGTAAAAGCTCTGGAACTTTTCTCTATAGATGGGATTTTAGATTTTCCTTTTCACCTCTGAGGAACAGAGAAAGTAAAGGTTCTGGAAATAAACTTTCCTTAAAAAAATTGGATTTTACTTGTACGTGTTAAGGCTGGGTGATACAGTCGGTATTGATATTTATTGACCCAACACCATTGTCAATATCTATTAAAAATAAAAATTGGTATGTACTTCAGGGTGTCCGCGGGGTCTTTAAGTATTAAAAGTTGATAAATCAATGTAGAGAAATTTAAGGCCCTTAAAAAGTATTTCAAAGTCTTAAATGCTATTTTGCAAGGTATTAAATTGGATATCATTTTTGATTATGCGATGTCTGGTTGTATGTTAAAGTTTGCCTGAATTAAATCTGCATACATCTGGATGCTGTGCAGTTTATGAAATAAAAAATAAACATGCTAAATTTGACAACATGCTGCTTTATGTATTGCAGTAATCAAGGCAACACCGATATTTCTGCAGGTCTATAGGCACAAACCTGCTGAATTAGCTAGATTTTTATTCTGTATATAAATAGTTTTTGTTTTGGATGAGTCGGATGTTTTGCTTAAATATCTATATTAAATATCTTTTCACCTCTGAGGAACTGGGAACGTAATGGTTCTGGAAACAAGCGTTCCTTAAAATCCTGATCATCATATTTGATGATTACATCCAAATTAAATCCAGTGAATTTTCAGCTTGAAATTAGGGTTGCGTCGATAGACGATGCCATCGTCAATAGACATCAGGAAGCTGAGCCAGCATTACGATCCTCCGCCACGCCTCCGTCACAGCAGCAAAATGCCATTTTATAATGAAAACGATCCACACTGTTGGTTCATTGCTGTTGGTTGTGCACATTTTTACCAAGCATGTTTGTCGACGCCATTATAACGACACAGATCACTCCGCCTATTCATGCCAGAGTCCTGCGGAAAAATTGATTGACAGGGGGTAACTTGTGCGTAACTTATCTTTATTTATTTGTGATTTGGTTATGGGTAAACAAAGACCATGCGGGTCAGTTAGTTTCAACAGTAGACTGCAAATAATTAATTTGTTATTAGTTAATTAATTATTCGTAAATAATTCACAGCCACCTAGGCGCCTACACTGTAAAAAATAAATCCGTAAAATTTACTGTAAAAAAAACGTCAGCATCCATATTAATGTTAACAAAATGCATAAATAGTTATGTGCCATGCAGGGAATTCTGGGAAAATTAATTTACAGTTATTCGCCGTATATATTAAGGAAACATACCGTTAACCAGGTTACGGATTTGTACTGTAGCATTTTTACAGTTTTTTTACCGTTGAAATCACGGCCATTTTTTACAGTGTACGATGCCATCATCCATCGCGATGTTTCACATTAAACATCATACGATGCCAAACTGGTCAACATCGCCCAACCCTACTTGAAAAATTCCTAACATAATAAAAAAAATTATTGTTTACTATAAAAATAAAAGTGTAAATTTCACACAAAAAAAAACTCACAAAGCATGAGCTGACGCTGTACTTGTGTACAGTTATACTAAAAAACATCAGTCGCATGACAGAAGGCATCTAATATGTTTTACGCATCGATTTTAATCATTTATTGACCGTACAAATTCAGAATAGCGTATTACTTGACTTTGCTTGACAGTCTTGGCCTCCATCGGCTTTCATTGACAGCATGAACATGCATGTTAAACGTCTCCTGTTGTGTTCGGCTGAAGAGAAACAGATATATTGCTTTAAAAAGAGCCAGCTATTCTCATATTTGTGCACAGTTTGTGTCTCTCTCATGACTTTTATGTGCGTGTCTGCAAGTACACGTGTTTCTGAGTCAGCGAGGAGCTTCCCTGCTGTGTGTTCCACAGCGAAGAAGGATGTGAAGCCAGTGTATTGGGTTGTAAAGCTCAGTCCGAGCACACAGGAGGTCTGGACCTGTTTCTATATGCCTCTGCCACTGAGCCAAACATACATCCAGCCCTCTATAGACAGCTGTGTGTGTGTGTGTGTGTGTGTGTGTGTGTGTGTGTGTGTGAGAGAGAGAGGGGCTTAAGAACGAACACAATCACTGCTCTGTTTTCATAAGGCTTGTGGTATGTGTGAGCAGAAACAAATGTGTTTAATTTAGCCCTGTCTGTTCCTTCCACCATCTTTTCTGTCCTTCTCTTTCCCTCTGAAATGATGTGTCACTCCAGTGAAAAGGCAAGTTTAAATGGTAGCAGTGTGTGCTGAGCCTCTCGTAGCACAAGCCCTTATTGAGGAGCCGCACGGTCAGATTTACACGCCAGCAAATATTTATTTAGCCCGGTTTCTGGCTTTTTTTTTAAACCCCAAACTACATGAGGCTCATTTTTTAGGTTGGTGTAAGCTATATAAACTTACGTAATTTGTGTTACTGACTGTATACGTGCATGTAGAATGGAGGCCGTAAAGTTTACAATGCCTCATACGGTCACATCTGGAGAGAGTTTGTCAGACTGTAAAAGATTTTATAGCCGAAACGCACTTAATGCTAGTATTTAGGTATGCATGCTGGGTATGTTCTGCTTTTTGTGTGTGTGTGTACTTAACATTTATTTATTTTTAATGATTAACTGGATCTGTTGTTGTTCATATACAGTTGAAGTCAGAATTATTAGCCCCCCTCTTTATTTTTTATATTTGGCATGTATGTTTTGGCATGTTTGAGGTGTGTGCCAATTTTCGTGCATGTGCGTGATTCGTAGATCGGGGGCCCATCCGTTAAATTTTTCTAGGTGGTGCTGTTGAGTAATTTTGCCACGCCCACTTCAATAATTTTAGGGGGATGTGTTCAGGAGAGGACTTTTATCAACCATGTGAAGTTTCAGGCAGAGCAGACATTGTGTGGTTGAGTTAGAAGGACTTCCTGTTCTATGGCGAAGCGTTGAGGCTTGTCATGCCGCCATGGACACGCCCCTCATTATTTTTTATATTTTTATATTTTTTTATATAGTTTATTATTTTTTATTTTTTTCCTCTAATTTCTGTTTAACGGAAAGAAGATTTTTTTTTCAACACATTTCTAATCATAATAGTTATAATAACTCATTTCTAATAACTGATTGATATAATCTTTGCCATGATTAAAGTTCATAATATTTGACTAGATATTCTTCAAGACACTTCTATACAGCTTAAAGTGACTCATTTTTTTTAATCTGTTTTTGAAGCTGTAGCTGCTTTACTGGAACATAATAACACATGATATTGAGCTAGAAATAAGCATTTCAGCAGTGATATTTGTAATATATTCACACACAATCTCAATTACATTTTTACCAATATCAAGTTATCCCTTAATTATTTTTTGGTTATTTAGATATAGGGCTGTGCAATTAATCGAAAATCCGATTTCGATTATGGCTTATAACGATCATGAAAAACCATTGATCGAGATAAACGATTATTGCATCATATACCAAAAGCGCGAAAGACCGCATGCTTATGTGTGTGTGCAACACGCGCACACGCATAAGCACGCGGTCAGCATTCGGTCTCATTCGCACACTGAGACGAGCAGTGGAGCGCAGACATCTAAAGTAATCTTAACATGAGCGCTTTAATGGTCAAATAGGTGTCAAAACGCGGTGTTTAGTGATTATTCATATTAACCCTCATTTGCGCAATAAACAAACGAGTTGAGAATCAAAAGACACGTGAAAGAGAAACTATAAGTGACAGTGCGAAATGCTGCCGCCTGTTTATCATTAATCAAACGACGAGAACATCCCGTACTGCTCCTGACTGAAGGATTTTTGTAGCTAAAGTGCTTTTCTTAGGGTGAAGATGCTTAAATCACAGTTTGTTTTATATTTTTATTCTATTGTATTTATTTCTCTTTCCTTTGCAGGGTGGAAAATAACTGTATGCATACACTTGAAGTCAGAATTATTAGCCCTCCAGAATATTAGCAACCCTTTTCCTCCAATTTCTGTTTAATGGAAAGAAGTTTTTTTTTACGCATTTCTGAACATAATAGTTTTGATAAATCATGTCTAATTACTGATTTGTTTGATCTTTGCTATGATGACAGTACATACAGGGCTCAACAATAAGGACTGCCCGGTGGCCCAGGGCCAGCGTGAAAGACGCTCGGGACAGTAGACAGGATTGTTACTGACCCCTATCGGCCAGTAACGGTGAGCATGCAATTTTTTTTGTAACATGGTAACAACAATTACAGCGAAAAGATGGCAACATCTAACTATGAGGCTAAAAGAAAACGTCAGTTTCTAAAGTCTTGGAAGCAGACAATTACATGGGTACAAAATTAAGAAACTGAAAAAAAATAAAATAAAAAGTTTTGACAAAAAAAGCAATTTTTTAAATATTTTTTTTTTATATAGGCAAGCCATTTTTATAAAAATAATTTAGAATTGCACTAAAATACCAGCACATTTTTCATACTGCTCTTTCGTTTGCAAAAAAAAAATCTAATTTTGTTCATTATACATTTATTAACATTTTTTAAATGTTTAAATTCTAGATTCATAGACATAATTTTGCCACATTATTTAAAATATGTGGCTAAGAAATAGCTATTAACCTTTTTTTTTTTTTAGTGGGGCCAGTGAAAATTTTGGGAGGGCAAGTAAAAACCTCAACCACTGGCCCAATCGGCCCAGTAAAAAAAATCCTTAGCGTTGAACCCTGCATAACATTTTACTAGATGTTTTTTAAAATACAAGCATTCAGATTAAAGTGCAATTCAAAGGCTTAATTAGTGTAATTAGGCAAGTCATTGTACAACAGTAGTTTCTTCTGCAGACAATCAAAAAATATATTGCTTAAGGGGGCTAATAATATTGACCTTAAAATGGCTTTCAAAATATTTAAACCTGCTTTTATTCTAGCTAAAATAAAACAAATAAGATTTTCTCCAGAAGAAAAAAAATATTAGAGGGAATACTGTTAAAATTCCTGGCTCTGTTTAACTTAATTTGGGAAATAGTTATTTAAAAAAAACAAAATTCTCATGAGCGCTAATAATTTTGACTTCAACTGATAATCGTTTTGAATAATCGTGATTACAATTATGACCAAAATAATCGTGATTATGATTTTTTCCAAAATCAAGCAGCCCTATTTAGATATTTAAATATACTAAAGGTTGCAGTCTCTTGAGCATGTATGCCCTAAACCGTTTTAGTAGAAAGGTCTTTATTGGTCAGTACGAATGGTTAAAAAAGCTGCCCTTATTCCCAGCCCCGCATCTCCAGAAGAATCTGTAACCAGATACGCCAGGTACTGAAAAACCTCCGAACACACTGGTAATTGACTTAAACAATATGGCGGCCTGCCCTCGGCGCTGACAGGATGCCAGCTCTCGCCAGATGCCCCGATTATTTTCTTGTGCTTCTAATTATGCGTAAGGTTTCGATTGACCTTGCCTTGTGTTCCCGAGTACAATAGCTCAATTATTCCATACAGCACTCGACTCCATCAGCTCTGTCGCTCATTCTCACCAGTGTGGTGTCAATAAAACCCTTCCACGCGGTGTTATTACAACTGAACGGTTTTATTAAATAACAATAATGATGATTAAGACTGATTCAATTCTGGAGGAAGTCACACTGTTTAAAAAAAATGCTGGGTTCCACACAATTCCTTCATGTTGTCCCAACACAAATGTCCCAAAATAAAAGGTGCTGCATGTCAGTTTTTGACTCCTCTAAAGCAGTGGTTCTCAAAGTGGGGGTCGGGACCCCCCGAGGGGTTGCGGGGCAATGAAGGGGGGTCGCCTGGTGATTTCCAAAAATCTATTTATTTTTATTAAACTATAAGAATTAACATATTTTATCCATAACTATACTGAAAATAAAAATAGTCGTTTATAGTTACTATATACTATATAGTTGCTATAGTAGCTTATAGTTACTAGTTCTATTGGATTGCGACCCCTGGGGTAATTACATTATATTAAAGGCAGCAATAGCGTCAGATGCATTTTGATTTTATAACATCAGGTTATACTTTCTGGCACATTTAAAGCACCGACACAAATTTAATTGGTGTGTCTGCGTCATTGCATGCAATGATTCTGTATTTATAACCACCTCAGAGGATATTGGGGGTCGCGAGTCACTGGCATTGTTATTTTGGGGGTCGCGGGCTGAAAAGTTTGGGAACCCCTGCTCTAAAGCATAAAAATATAGTATGTTTGCAGATATTTCAGAAACATGCTCAGCGAACATTCTTATTTATCTGAAAAACAATGCTGAAGTCAGATATTCTGCTTTGAACATGTGCGTTAGGTGCCGGTGTGGTAAAAAGTTGAGTCCCCCCTGCAATCGAGACCGCTTAGGATCCCTAAGGCCCTGTTTACACTAATAAGTTTTAATTTTAAAAGGCATAAGTTTTGCTACGGTTACGCCATCCATCCACACTACGCCGCAGTTCTGGAGCGCCGAAAACGGAGCGTTTTGGAGGCGGGGCTGCTGAGATTCGCTACCTGATTGGGGCTTTCGTGTCATTGCGTATCCCTCCCCAGCCATGTCACCCTGCAGCCCAAGAACGGTTACTCACTGAAGCTAAGCAGGGCTGAGCCTGGTTAGTACCTGTATGGGAGACCACTAGGGAACACTAGGTTACTGTTGGAAGTGGTGTTAGTGAGGCCAGCAGGGGGCGCTCAACCTGCGGTCTGTGTGAGTCTTAATGCCCCAGTAAAAGTGAAGGGGACACTACACTGTCAGTGGGCGCCGTCTTTCGGATGAGACGTTAAACCGAGGTCCTGACTCTCTGTGGTCATTAAAAATCCCATGGCACTTCTCGTGAAAGAGCAGGGGTGTAACCCCGGTGTCCTGGCCAAAGTCCCTCTATCGGCCCATACGATCAGGGGCTCCCAATCATCCCCTTTCACCGAATTGGCTCTATCACTGTCTCTCCACTCCACCAATAGCTGGTGTGTGGTGAGCGCCCTGGCGCCGTTGTCCTGTGGCTGCCGTCGCATCATCTAAGTGGATGCTGCACACTGGTGGTGGTGTGGAGAGACCCCCCTCATGATTGTGAAGCGCTTTGGGTGTATGACCATACACAATAAATGCACTATATAAATACACATTACATTACCTTATTCGTCAAGCCCCTATCACATGACTATAACACATGGCTTTAACGCTACCGGGAGACAGCAGACCAGCCTTCACTGTAAACAACAACACGAACACAGAAATGGGAGCGTTGTTTGCACTATTGTCTGTTTTAGGCACCATTGTGCAGTTATTCACAACTCAAACCTCGTCGTCTGTCCACAAAAATACCTCTCTTGCTTTCTTTGCCATCGCGTTCATTGTTCAACCGGCGCTTGTTGACTAACAATAACCAAATGTCGAGCGAGACACATGCTTCCTGTTTATACTAGAACGCACATGCCCAGAGTGCGCGAATGGTCACGTGATATACGTTTTTGGTGGCGTAGTGTGGACGGAGATATGTTCAGAAACGCTAGGTGAAACGCTAGTGTGGACGCGGATCGCTTTTAATCTAAAACGCTGTTTTAAAACTAAAACACACTAGTGTAAACGGGCCTACGGGATCATCTGTTATTGTGATACTATTATTGTGATACATTGTTGTGTGGTTAATCAGACCTGCGTTAGCTTATTGTAGCCAGACGGCTAATCGTAGGGCTATGATTATGCTAGCACATAAGCTAACTGGGCTAACTAAACAGTATTGAAGGTAACGTTAAATGCTCGTTTTCACTGCTACCACTACTACTGATTGGTTGAAGTAGTAGTTTCAGTAATAGTAGATGTCATTGGTGTAGTAGTATCAGAATTAGTAGATGTTGTAGTAGCAGTAGAGGGCGGGCAATGGCGCAGTAGGTAGTGCTGTCGCCTCACAGCAGGAAGGTCGCTGGTTCGAACCTCGGCTCAGTTGGCGTTTCTGTGTGGAGTTTGCATGTTCTCCCTGCCTTCGCGTGGGTTTCCTCCGGGTGCTCCGGTTTCCCCCACAGTCCAAAGACATGCGGTACAGGTGAATTGTTTAGGCTAAATTGTCCGTAGTGTATGAGTGTGTGAATGTGTGTGTGGATGTTTCCCAGAGATTCCGCTGTGGCGACCCCGGATTAATAAAGGGACTAAGCTGACAAGAAAATGAATGAATGAATGAATGAATGAATGAATATTTAAAAAATTAGTCAAAATTCAAAACATAAATTCGCAGAGAAAGTATACGTTAACATTATATTGAATCATCTGTTTATATTTTCCAAAACAACTAACCACAGAGTTATGGGATAAAAAAAAATCAATCTGTGAACATTTTTATACTTTAAATGAGGAAAATAAACAAGCGTTATGGATGTGACAAAAAAAAGTCTGTGAGTTTACAGTATATAACATATTTCGTAGAAATTCTGTGAATTAAACTGCACAACCCAAAATAAATAATGCTCAACAAAAGGATAAGAGTTGGCTCTTTATAGAACAAAACTGATTGATTTTAGTTTATTTTGACATTTTTGCATTTTTGAGGGAAAAAGCTTTGTTATGGATGTGACACTTTTTCGTTATGGATGTGACGGATGTGAAATTGCCATTTGTTTGACTTTGGTAAATCAAATATAATAGTTTGAAAACATTGACAGAGACATTTTTAGGTATTTTTAAAGTACTGTAAAACACTTGCCTGCGCAAAAAAATCGCTATTTTGGTGAAAACATTTTTCTTTTCATGGCAAGGTTGACATTTTCATGGAATTGCATATATATATATATATACATTGCTCGAGAACATTCACCTTCACACAGACTACAATCCTCTACAAGTCCTGTCATGCACCACACACACACACCTGTTCCAAGCCCTCTTTGACTGATTACACTCACATACTGTATATACGGCTCACTTTGAATCTCTCATTGCTGAGTCCTGTTTAGTTATCAGCCTGTGATATTGCAAAGTGTTCCCTGGTATAGTTTTCTATGTGTTCTGACTCTTTGTTTTATCATTTACCCTGTCTGCCGCTTGTACTGATTTCTGTCTGCTACCTGATGACGCCTCTGGATTTCCTTGTTTGAACTCGTTGTTTGTGCCTGCACCTCACTCTGTTGTCACTCGACTCCCTTGTGGTCACAAGAACACACCGGTTTTCCATGTAAACAATAAAAATATATTGTCTATTTGTTAAAAAAAAAACAAAAAAAACGCTGATTTTAGAAGAAAACTTCAGACGGCATCGAGGTTTTTCCATCTGAACTCCTCATATGTTTCTTTACACCATTGAGTGCACCTGATTTAAGTCCGCTGTATCATGAATGCTTTTTAATGGGACGTTCTCAGTTGTTTCACGGCTAATAAACAAGACTGTTCTTCAATAGATTGGGAAATGGGCTCTCCATGTGGCCCGAGCCCCTTTTGATGGACTGCTGGTTACCTCAAAAGCCACATCCATCCATCAGTCCCGGTCAGACCTTGGAATCTCTCAATTGTTCAGTGGAAACCTTTGCCCCGTCTCAATACTTCACCAAAAACTCACCCACATCTCGGCCCGTCCTTCCTTACTAATAGCTCTTTTGTGCACGAGAGCGTGTTAAGAGGCCCGTGAGCGGCCGCCCTGTTGTCATGGCGACGTGTGCACTCCGGCAGCTTGACCTTTGACTCGCTTTTTAGTGTTTTCAGCCAATGAATGGAAGTGCAAGGAGGGCGAGCGGGTCACAATAGCCCTGTCAGAGGCACTTAACTTCACTCGCACCCCAAAAACTGAGGGACACTTCAAACATGGCTGACAGTGCTGGATACATACTTCAGGAACGCCAGCCGTCAGACTATTGACGATGACCTCCAGGCACACACTTTAAAGTCTCTAGTAGTAAATTGAGGAGTTTTAGCACTCGGTGTGTGCGGATTTTTAGTCGTTCATGTGTAAAAAGGATATTTTAGAGGAATGCTCCACCCTTATTAGAGATTTCATCATTTTATAGCTCCTCTAGAGTTAAACTGAGTTTTAGCATTTTTGGAACAGCTGAACTATGGGTCTGGTGGCAATACTTTTAGCTTAGCTTAGCATAAATCATTGAATCGGATTAGACCATTAGCATCTCGCTCAAATAAAAAAAGGTTTGAAATTTTTCCTATTTAAAGTTTGTTTTTTCTCTACACCATGTACTGAGATTCATAGAAAAGCTGATCTATTAGTCTGGCGGGTAGCTCTTTTAGCTTAGCTTAGCATAGATCATTGAATCAGATTAGACCATTAGCATCTAATGCAAATTTTTAAAAAAGTTTTGAAATTGTTCATATTTAAAGCTTGACTCTTCTCTACACTGTGTACTGAGATTCATAGAAAAGCTGATCTATGGGTCTGACGGGAGCACTTTTAACTTTAGCTTAGCATAAATCATTGAATCAGATTAGACCATTAGCATCTTGCTCAAAAAAATAAAGTATTTTGATCATTTTTCCAATTTAAAGCTGAATTCTTTCCATCATGTACTGACACTGAAGGAAAAGCTGATCTATGGGTCTGGCAGGAGCACTTTTAGCTTAGCTTAGCATAAATCATTGAATCGGATTAGACCATTAGCATCTCGCTCAAATAAAAAAAAGAATTGAAATTTTTCTTATTTAAAGTTTGATTTTTCTCTACACCATGTACTGACATTCATGAAAAAGCTGATCTATTGGTCTTGCGGGAGCACTTTTAGCATAGCTTAGCATAAATCATTGAATCAGATTAGACCTTTAGCATCTAATGCAAATTTTTAAAAAAGTTTTGAAATTGTTCATATTTAAAGCTTGACTCTTCTCTACACTGTGTACTGAGATTCATAGAAAAGCTGATCTATGGGTCTGACGGGAGCACTTTTAACTTTAGCCTAGCATAAATCATTGAATCGGATTAGACCATTAGCATCTCGCTCAAAAAAATAAAAGAATTTTGATAATTTTTCCTATTTAAAGCTGGATTCTTCTTTCCATCATGTACTGAAACTGGAAAAGCTAATCTATGGGTCTGGCAGGAGCACTTTTAGCTTATCTTAGCATAAATCATTGAATCGGATTAGACCATTAGCATCTCGCTCAAATAAAAAAAAAATAGTTTTAACATTTTTTTAAAAATGGATTAAAAATGGTAAAACTCAATTCTTTAATTTTAAGGGAGCTGCAAAATGGCCCTATTTCAGAGATGGGCAAACTCAGTCCTGGAGGGCCGTTGTCCTACACAGTTTAGCTTAAACTCTTATCAAACACACCTGTATATAGATTTCTAGTGATCTTGAAGACACTGATTAGCATGTTCAGGTGTGTTAAATTGTGGTTGGAACTAAAACATGCAGGACACTAGCCCTCCAGGACCGGGTTTGCTCGCCCCTGCGCCTATTTCCAAAAAAAAATAAGAGTGTTCCCTTAAAGAAGAAAGAAATGAAATCATCCCAATTTACATAATCACCATGGAGAAACTGTATTCATGTCACATTATATATACATTTTTTCCATTTTATTTTCCACTATCGTACATAGGCATTAGCTGGTGTAAGAGTCTGATGATTTGATAACCTTGGACAAAAATATGACGGTTTCATGCTATTATGGTTACTGCTCTAATAGATGCTCTCTTTAAATGTCTGCGTAAAAAATACAAGTGTTTCCCTATTGAACACAATATATTTTATTTTATGAAACCTTACTAATATTTTGGAGCAGTAAACATGCCAGGCTAAATAATTAAAGTGAATCATTGGCTTCTGCTGTCTTCAGAAACACTGATTTCTTTCCAGCATGTTTGGAGATCTTGCTTTTTTGCGGATATAAAGTAAAGTCACTGCACTGTTCAGCTCTGTAGCATGCTTGAATTTTGCTTTATAAGTGATTTGTTTCCTGAATTGTGGGCTGACCGGGACGGTCTTTTACTGTTGGTGAAAAGGAAGGGTATAACAGAAAATGTTATAAAACCTTTCGGTAAACCTTCAAATAGGCATGGGACGATAACCGTTTTCAAGGTAGACTGTCAAAAAGTCAAGGTTTTAAAACCGCCAACACTTTCTGCTAAACTGTTCTTAAGGTATACGCAAGATTTTATTAAATTTTTTAGCTCAACAGCAGAAAAGAGATCCAAAAATGCTGGTTTAAATTTGTATTTTTGAAACAAAAAGTAGTCGATGATTCATTTTAATCATTTAGCCTGACTGCTCCAAAATATTTTAAAAGTTTTTAAAAATAAAACATTGGGTTCAAAAGGGAAAAAGTTTTTGTTTTTACCCAGACATTAAAAAATATATATTTTAGAGCAGTAATCACAATACCGTGATATTTTTATCCAATCTGTTTGACATATTTTTGCATAAACAAACTATTATGTTTTGATTTAGTTTCTATTTTAAAGTATGATTTAGTCTTTGCAACCCCTTTTTTTTTTATTAAGGTGTTCATTTGAATTCATTTGTATCCCGGACGAGCCCCCACTTTTGAGTGCCATGAGGTCAATTTATAATTTTGCGCGCACATATCCTTCACCAAACCCTGACATGCATGTCTTAAAAAAATGATTTTATTTATTTATTTAAGTTTTTTTTTAACCTTTTTTTCCTTTATTAGATAGGACAGTATTTAGACAGGAAGCGAATTTGGAGAGAGAGGGGTAGGGTAGGGAAATGTCCTCGAGCCAGGATTCGAACACGGGACGCCCTGACGTGCTACTGCACCATATGTCGATGCGCTAACCACTAGGCTATTGCGACGATGTCTTTAAAAAAATTCAATAGCATGTTGTGGCGATGCGCAGTGGAAGAGCTAGTGTGGGTGGGGCCAAGAGCCACAGGGGCGGGGAAAGGCCGGTGTTATGAGTGCTTAATAAGTGTCAAGCCCTGTCGAGGAGCTTCAGATGAACACATTTGTTTTGTTTGCTTTGATTAAAGGTATTGAAAAGTTGTTCCTTCTGTTTTTCTTGATTAAGTGTTATTTTAGGTACTGCTACAGTAGCATTGTACACATAAAAATACGCATCAAAAACCCAATACTTGACACAGTGTAGCATAGAAACTCCACCGTCTGCTAGTGTTTTAGAAGTGTTATCGCTAAAGCAGCGGAAAGAACTCTGCTGTCATTTCAATATCATGAAAATGTGATGTTTTTATCTAAGGTTATCATACTGGCAGAATCTTATACTGGCCCATGCCTACCTTTAAACCAGATATCATCCCTTATATATTGTGCAATCCTAATTTGCAATCTGTGTCGGGACATTGACTTAGAAAAGTGCTTCAGAAGTCGTTATGGAGTGTAAAGCACAAATAAATAGGCTCATTGAAATGTTGCGTCTAGCCGCGCTAGTAAACATCTCCCACAGCCAAAACAAACATACCTGCATGCCGAGCGGACTCGCTAATGCGCCACAGTTTACCTAAGAGACCGAGGAAAACAGGGATCTATAACCTGCTCAAGTTTGACCGCTGATGTTTTTTTATTTATTTTAAAGCTAGCGTGCCAACCAACACTTATTTACCACTTGGATTTCCTGGACTCTTTCACCCAAATCGCTATCATCGCTAACTCCGGCTTAATCTCTGGAGTTTGGTGACATTCCTCAGAGTCTGATCCGCTTCAGGTCCGCCCGGTTTCACTGATTGTTCATCTTTAATTAGCATGATTGTGTCTCGTTTGCTTAAGAAAGCTTTCTGTAATTCGTTTGATTACTCACAACGCAGCGCAGACAATTGAAGCAGGCGGGACGTTCTCGCCTCTATTGTGGAGCTGCTGATTGTGTGGTCAGGTTGGACTAACAGTAGGTGTAAATGACTGCGATTAGGCTGATGGCGTGCTCTGACAATGGGTGTGTGTGTGTGTGTGTTATCAGTGCTGGCCTGTTTAGATGCAGAGATGTGATTAACACTTTAACACAGCGGCCACAGGGAGGCTCATTGGCTTCATCAGGGGGGTCCTGAATGCTTACAGACCACACACTGGGTGATTGGCAGGATCCACTGTGTGTGTGTGTGTGTGTGTGTGTATCACTTCTGTGCATTATAAAATATAGGGTTTGTGCACAGTGTATTGTTTCAGCATGGATATTGCAATGTCAAATTGGGATTATAATTAACCGGGAACTACAATTACAATAAAATAAACTGCAGTTTTTCATATTTTGTGATTCATTTTACCTGTTTATTTCTGCTTTTGAACTGCATTATAGGAGCTTGTTCTTTCTTCCAACAACTTTTAATCCTGAAAAGTTTATAAAAGTGACTTTTCTGAATATTCATAATAGTTTGTAGTGCTTTATTGTCTGGTTTGGTGTTGTACATTATGGCCTGTTTTCACTCACTGGTACAGTATGGGTCAACTTTATCAGGCTTGGGTTTCCACTGCCTAAAGGGTACCAAGGGAAAATGTCTAGAGTAAAGCTGTACGGGTCGTATACATATCAAATGAGAAGCACTTTTTTCAAGGCAGATGCTTTATACACGTAAACACTTGTGTATAAATGTTCATTACTCAGCTTTCCATGAACATAACTGCATTATGGATTATAACTGCAGATCAATGACAATGTGAAATAGTCTACTGTAACGTCTGTGGTTATATAAAATAAATAAGTACAACATATATGAACACATACAGCCCCTAACAGTCTCAGATATGTTACCAATTAAAGAAAAACTACACACAGCAGACATTTAGTCCCTATTTGGGTTCAAAAATGACACGCAAAACAGCCCACAGTCAGAGCAAACGTCTCGTCTGTGTCTGTAATCTTCAGCAGCACATGACACCTCTGTTAGAGAGTAATTCCATCATTCCCAGTGTATAATAGTCCAGAAAGTGATGATAAACATGGCAGTTTGTTTTCATTTTTAGGTTGCTGAAAGAATCATTTGCTCCTTTGTTTGTTTCTGAAAGGATCAGGTGTCAGAAGCACTTCAGTAATACCGCGCACAATATTACCAGTAGCTCAAAAAGTTTATTTTAAATACAGACGCACGGCAAACGCATGCAAGAAAGCGAAACCGCTCGCACTTTAGACGGCCTTGTAAACAACTACGAGGCACAGGGTAGATTTTGCTCTTCTTCTTGGCTTTGTTTGAGTTCGGGTAGACCATGGCTCATTATTATATGTATATATTATTACGGTGTAATTTCTCAGCTGTGTATTTAAAAATGCCGCTTCCTTTGTTTTCATTCTTCTGGCTTGTGCACGAGTGAGTGACATGTCTCTGTAAACTAAGAGCGTTCAGTTGCACGTCTATCTCCACCTTTTGGTAAACTTTTCTCGTGCTAGGTAGCCTTCTGAAAAGTGTCTTTTGACAATGGAACCGGCTATAAAAGCGTACTGAACCGAACCGTACCACTCAGTGGAAATGGGTCATTAAGCTACAAATACCTTGTTATAATCTGCCAGCACACTGCACACTTATTTCTCTATAGATTATTTCTTATACATTTCATTATTTCAAACGACTAAAATGTCAATAAAAGTCACTTTGTTAAACTGTAGAGTTGAATTTTTAACATCAAAAGTGGACCGAGCGGAGATCAACATCCCATAATGCAATTCACAACTGGAAATCAACACAAAACACTTGTGAATGAGAAAATACCCTGTTAATTAATAATATTAATAATCTTTCTACAGCATAATAGTGTCATTTCTTTAATTGTATTTATTATGAAAGGCCTGTGACTACGATTTTAAGTCAGATTAAACTATTTGGGCACAAAGATTATAAATTTTGCAACTTTAACAAAGATTATTCATTCATTTTAGATTAGTCCCTTTATTAATCCGGGGTCGCCACAGCAGAATGAACCGCCTACTTATCCAGCACGTTTTATGCAGCGGATGCCCTTCCAGCCGCAACCCACCTCTGAAAAACATCCATACACACTCATTCACACACACACACACACACACACACACACACACACACACACACACACACACACACACACACACACACATTACGGAATATCTAGCCTACCCAATTCACCTGTCCCGCATGTCTTTGGACTGTGGGGGAAACCGGAGCACCTAGAGGAAACCCATGCGAACACGGGGAGAACATGCAAACTCCACACAGAAATGCCAACTGACCCAGCCGAGGCTCGAACCAGTGACCTTCTTGCTGTAAGGCAACAGCACTACCTACTGAGCCACTGCATCACATAACAAAGAGTGATTGTATTTAATTGTTTATAGGTGGTCATTGCTGACGAATTCAGATGGAGGGCAGGAAGTGATTCTTCTACATAGGAATCGCAATCAGAACATCCAAATGTTTGTGTTTTATGTTGTTTATAATTGTTTAAATCGGCCAAAATAAGAAATGCTGAACAGCTGTTATAGACTTTCAAAAGCTTTTGCTCATAAACAGGGGAAAGTTGAAGTACTGGCTGAAAAACGGAGGAAAAGGCGGCGTGTAATCAGCATTCGTTCAATACATCCACGTGTACAAACTCTTTCTGAATGCGATAATTCATTTGACAGCACAAATAAAGATCATATACAGGCCTAGCTATGTGTTTACATATGTTCCAGTGGTTTATAGATATTGCAATAAAAAAAATCATGCATATTGTGCCTTGGGTGGCACTGTCGCCTCAACAAGATCGCTGGTTCAAGTCCCGGCTGGGTCAGTTAGTGTTTCTGTGTGGAGTGAATACTGGGTTGCTGGAAGGGCATTCGCTGTGTAAAACATATGCTGGAATAGTTAGTGGTTCATTCCGCCCCTGATGAATAAGGGACTAAGCCGGAGGAAAATGAATGAACGAATCAAGTAAAGCTTGAATCATCTTCCATCATCACCCAGGCTTTTAGACTGAACTTTCCATCCTTAAAACTTGTGGCACAGTTCTGGAGCTGAAAAGCGTGTCAGCTCCTCATTCCCTCCGTGGTGGAGCTGTGAGTTTGTCAGGCCGGCCGCTGCTATTCGGGTGCTGCTGGCAGACGCTGCGCTCTCCCTCAGTAACAAATGTCCCTCACATCTGCCTCTCGGCATCCCTGCCAGTCTCCCGCGAGCTGACAAAGCCTCCGTTCCCCCCCGAAATCTCCATGAAAGAGCCGAACAATTGGACCGTGGCGCTGGCACCTCGCGGGCCCTCGAGCATATGCCGGATTCTCTCTGTTCAGCAAACCAAAGGGCCCGGTGCTTGGCGTTCCCCTGGAAAAAAAACTCGCGCCACCTTTTGTGGCATCTGTGTTCTGCCTCTCATTAGGAGACGCTCGACTGATGTTCGCTCCGAGCTGGAAGACAATTAGAGAAATGGATCAGATAGCTGGAGGAGGACGCATGAGATAGGCCTAGTTTTCAATCTGACGACAGAGAAAGTTTGTTTAGGCACAGTTAGCATTTAATCCAGGCCATGTTCACTTCACTCGAGCCTTTGGCTTCCCCAGTAGCGGAAGTTCCACATTCAAATCTTTCTTTCTTTCTTTCTTTCTTTCTTTCTTTCTTTCTTTCTTTCTTTCTTTCTCCCTTCTTTGCTTTTTCTTTCTTCTTCTTCTTTTTATTTATCTTCTCCTCCTTATCAATCTTTCTTCTTTTTGTTCCTTTTGTTCTCCTTTTGCCTTTTCTCCTTCATCTTATTTTTCTCCTTATCAATCGCTTTTTTCCTCCTTCGTTCTTCTCTTCTCCTTATTCGCCTTCTTATCTGTTCTTCTCCCTTCTTCGCTCTGCTTCTCCTTCGCTCATCTATGTTCATCTTCACCTCTTTATCATTTGCTCTTTTCCTCCTTTGCTCTTCTTTTACTCTTTCTTTTTCTCATTCACTCTTATGCCATTCTTTTCTTTTCTTCGTTCTGCTTCTTCTTCACTCTTGTTCATCTTTTCCTGATCATTCGCTCTTCTCCTTCACTCTTCTTTGTTCATCCTCTTCTCCTTATCATTCGCTCTTCTTTTCTCCTTTTTATCATTCACTCTTCTTCCTTCATTTGTCTTTCTTTTCATTTCTTCGTTCTGCTTCTGCTTCTCCTTCACTCTTCTTTTTTGTTCTCCTTTTGCCTTTTCTCCTTCATCTTAATTGTCTTCTCCTTATCAATTGCTTTTTTTTCTTCTTCATTCTTCTCTTTTCTTTATTCGCCGCCGTATTTATCTCCCTTCTTCGCTCTGCTTCTCCTTCACTCATCTATGTTCACCTTCACCTCCTTATCATTTGCTCTTTTCCTCCTTCGCTCTTCTTTTGCTCTTCCTTTCCATCATTCACTCGTCCATCATTCTTTTCCTTTCTTCGTTCTGCTTCTTCACTCTTTGTTCATCTTTTCCTTGTCATTCGCTCTTCTCCTTCACTCTTTGTGTTCCCTCTTCTACCTCCTCCTTTGCTTCTCTTTGTGTTCTCCTCATCTCCTGTGTTCTCCTCATATTGTGGCTCTTCTTTACCCTTTTCTTCAGTTTTTCCTTCTTATTCACTCTTCATCCTCCTCTATTCTACTTCTCCTTATTCAGCATTTCTGTTTCTCCTTCTCCACCTTTCTTGCTCATCTTCTTCGTCTCCTTATCATTCGCTCTTCTCCCTTCTTCTTTGCTCATCATCTTTTCCTTCTCATTATCACTCACTCTTTGTCTCATTCTTTTCTTCTTCTCATTTGCTCTTCCTACCTTTTTTCTTCATCTTCTCCTTATTTGATCTTTTTTTTTTAAACTTCTTCTTCTTTTTTCCTCTCTTGTGCTCCACCTAATCCTTATCATTCACTCTTCTATTATTCTTCTCTCTTCATCACTCTTTTTTCTTCATTCTTCTCCTTCGCTCTTATTTTTTCATCATCTTTTCATCATTCCCTCTTCTTCCTCCTGTTATTCTTCTCCTTTTTCGCCTTTTTATTATTCTCCTGTTTTCGTTCTTTTTGTTCATCTTTTTATCATTCGCTCTTCTTTTTTGTTCCTCTTTTCCTTTTGCATCTTCTTCTCCATCTCATTTTTCTTCTTTTTCTCCTCCTCCTTTTTCTTCTTCTCCTGTGCTCCATCTTCTCGACGTTCGCTCTTCTTTTTCTTTTTTCTCCTTTTTATCATTAAATTCAATTTATCATTTCATCATTTACCCTTCTTCTTCGCTCTTTTTTCTTCTCCTTATCATTCGCTCTTCTTTTTTCGTTCTTCTCGTTTTGCTTCTAAAGGCTGATTTATACTTGTGCGTCAGTCAGTGGTGGAAAGAGTACTGAAAAATCATACTCAAGTAAAAGTACAATTACTAGTACCTGTTGTAAATATTACTTAGGGTATGAGTAAAGAGTAGCCCTTTCTAAAGAGTAGTGAATAGTGAGTATTCCACTGTAAAAAGCTGATGCATTAACTTGTCATTTGTGGATGTGTGTAAACGTAACATTCTGTAGTGCATTTAGTTATTGCCCAGCAGACACACAACATCAAAACGCTTTAATATTAGGTTAGATTTAGGTTGTGACGTCAGGTGACCAAAATTTAATGTTTAGCCAGCGTCTAAGCGTCAACGTTATTTTGATGTTCAATAATGATGTTGATATTTGGTTGATTTTAGGTTGTGATAGAAACTGACCAAAATCCAACGTTGAGCCAACATCTCAAACCAACGTCATGTTGTCATCAAATACTGACATTTATTCTTCGGGCAACCAAAATACAACATTTGATAGACATCATAGTGATAACATCCACACAACATCTAAAATAACATCATTAGACGTTGATATTTGGTTGATTTTAGGTTGGACATTGACGTTGCGTTCTGACGTCAACCCGATTTTCATTTCCCAACAAAATGCGACGTCCCCATGACGCTATGGCATAACTTCAGTCTGACGTCATGTTGGCGTCTTGTGTCTGCTGGGTGTTTAAGACCATTTCGGTCATCATACAGTAAACATCCGTCATCTTCTCATCAGTGACCTGCATCTAAACAGTCTCTGGGTCAGTGCGTGTAAAGATTTTGGTCATCTTCTTGGACACTTTTAATGCTTCCAAACAGTTTGCTGCATTAATAAAGCGCCCATGTCTTCAGGTAGTTCATTATGAGGCGATTTACCTTCTATGTGTGATTTGATTGGACAGGAATTAAAGGATTTATTTTTCTAATCCTCATAGACAAGAAAAGATAAAGTGCAGGATGAAGGACGGTAGTAGAGTAAAAGTACAGATACTGCACTAAAAGTCTACTCAAATGAAAGTCAAAGTATTTGTTCAGATTGATTAAACTACTCAGTAAATTACAATACCTGAGAAAAACTACTCGATTACAGTATTTTGACTATTTGTAATTAGTTAACTTTACACCACTGGCGTCATGCGCACGCGTATGGTCCGGTGCAGCCTTTGTGTAGTCGCAAAGCCCTTGCCGTGGCTGACGCCGATGCTGACACGCACCTCTTAAATAATTTAACTACATGTCACAACTATGCGTAGCTCAAGCTCTGTGATTGGTCAGTTTGGTAGCTGTGATGAGTGTGGGTGGGGCTGAGAACTGTGAGTGTGGAGTGTGGAGTCCCATGAAGGAGCTCCAGATGGAAACTGTTGTGTTGTGTTTACCTTATGATTAAAGTTGTTGAGCGTCCGCCGGAGTTTGAGGCACTTGAACATTAAGGTATCGCTCAGAAAAGGCAAAACAGCAGTGAAGAAACTCGACACAGAGGAACATAAACACCTACTGCCAGCTAGTTTTGGAAGTGCTATTGCAGATCTTCTCCATCTTTTTCTTCTCCTTCTTCTTCTCCATCTTATTTTTTAATTCTTCTCCTGTGCTTCATCTTCTCCTCATCATTCGCTCTTCTTCCTTCTTCTTTGCTCTTCTCTCTTCTTTTTCGTTCATCGTCATCTTCTCCTTCACCTCTGTCTTGCTGTGTTCAAGAGCAGCTCCACAGCTCCTGCAACACATTAGCGCAGCGCCTGGAGTCTACTGTGAACACTAATTGGCAAATTGAGTGTGTGAGTTTTTCATGTGCGTGTGTGTGTGTGTGTGTGTGTGTGTGTATGCAAGTGTGTTTTTTTGTGTGAGTGTTAATTATGTGTGTGCAGTTTTTTTTATGTATGCGAGTTTGTTTGGTTAAGTGTTGGCTGTGTGTGTGTGTGTGTGTGTGTGTGTGTGTGTATGTGTGCGCGTTTTAGTGCGAGTGTTGATCATGTGTGTGCAGTTTTTTTTATGTATGCGAGTTTGTTGGGTTAAGTGTTGGCTGTGTGTGTGTGTGTGTGTGTGTGTGTGTGTGTGTGTGTGTGTGTGTGTGTGTGTGTGTGTGTGTGTGTGTGTGTGTGTGTGTGTGTGTGTGTGTGTCCATTTTTTTGTATGGACATAATATGTGTGTGCGGTGGGGATTGTGCAGTGTGAGATGACTGATGTCCACCCCAAGAGTTTCCTCTGTTTAGGATGGGAGTGAGGGGCCCGAGTCGCCCAGCTGTCAGGAAACAATACCCTTGGCCTGTTCAGACAGAGCTCATTCCTGAAAGTGTGTGTTCTCTCTCTCCGTCGCTGCGCTCCCTCCCCTCTTCCTTTGTGCTGTAATGTCTTTTCCATTTTTAACCGTAGCCGTGTAAACTTCCTTCCTACGAACGCTATGAAAGCAAGGTCGAGGATGTTAAAGTGGAGCGTTCATTAGCGGCGCGCGGGGGGGGAAGCTGGCGTGTTTTGGCTGGATTAGCAGCAGTCATCAAAGAGTTTGGCATTAATTGAATCCAGTTATTATATTTATTAAAGAGACGCGACGTAACGGCTGTTTGTTTGAGCTGGAATCAGGGCAGCTGGACTGGAGAGTTTGACCAAGTCAGATGCTGATTGCACAAACAATGGGGATAATTGGCCAATAAACATTGAGGAGGAACACAATTGGTTTGATTTGGAGAGGCCGTCATCCAATCAGTGTTGTTCATGATGTAGTGTGGGTCTGTGTGTATTTTGCATAAAGATTTGTGTAGATGTTTGTCTTAAAAACTTTGACTGCAAAATGGCTTTATATTTATAACATGGAAAGTATTGATAGCGCTACACTTTTCCCACAATTTTTTCAACATTCTACACACAATGTTCCATAAGAGTTTTTGAAATTGTTGCAAATTTAATTATAATAAAAAAGCTGAAGAATCACATGTACATCAGTGTTTACAGCCTTTGCTGTGTAGCTCTAAACTGAGCTCAGGTACATTCTGTCTCCACTGATCATTCTTGAGATGTTTCAGCTTCATTGGAGTTCACCTGTGGTCAATTCAGCTGATTGGACATGATCTGAAAAGGCTACACCTGTCTATATAAGCTCCCAGGGTTGACAGTGCATGTCACAGCACAAACCAAGCATGAAGACAAAGGAATTGTCTGTAGATCCTCGAGACAGGATTGTCTCGAGGCAAAAGGCTGGGGAAGGTTACAGAAACATTTCTGCAGCTCTGAAAGTTCCAATGAGCACAGCGGCCTCCATCATCCGTAAGTGGAAGATGTTTAAACAACCAGGACTCTTCCTAGAGCTGGCCGGACATCTAAGCTGAGTGATCGGGGGAGAAGGGTCTTAGTCAGGGAGGTGATCAATAACCCGATGGTCACTCTGTCTGAGCTACAGTGTTCTTCTGTGGAGAGAGGAGAACCTTACAGAAGGACAACCACCTGTGCAGCAGTCCACCAATCAGGCCTGTGTGGTAGAGTGGCCAGACGGAGGACACTCCCTGCCGTAAATTTGGCATCTGAAGGAGTCTCAGACCATAAGAAACTAAACTCTCTGCTCTGATGAGACTAAACTTGAACTCTTTGGAGTGAACGCCAGGCGTTACGTTTGGAGAAAAGCAGGCAGCGCTCATCACCAGGCTAATAGCATCCCTACAGTGAAGCATGGTGGTGTTGGCATCATGCTGTGGGGATGTGTTTCAGCAGCAGGAACTGGAAGACTAGTCAGGATAGAGGGAAAGATGAACGCAGCAATGTACAGAGACACCCTGAATGAAGACCTGCTTCAGAGTGCTCTTGACCTCAAACTGAGACGGACGGTTGGAGTGGCTTCACAACAACTCTATGAATGTCCTTGAGTGGCCCAGCCAGAGCCCAGACCTAAATCCTATTAAACATCTCTGGAGAGATCTGAAAATGGCTGTACACCGTCGCTTCCCATCAAACCTGATAGAGCTTGAGAGGTGCTGCCAAGCGGAATGGGATTTCCAAAGACAGGTGCGCCAAGCTTGTGGCATTATATTCAAAAAGAGAGAGGCTGTAATCGCTGCCAAAAGTGCATCAACAAAGTATTGAGCAAAGCCTGTGAATACTGACGTACATGTGTACATTCTTCAGCTTTTTTATTTTTAATAAATTTGCACGTGTATCGTTGAATTATGTTGAATGATATGGCAGTCTGCCCTGGTCATTAACCAACATTTTGAAAAATATGTGGAAAAATTTAGTAGTAATTATTATTATTATTATTATTATTATTATTATTATAAAACAATCATGCATTTAAAAATGACCAGGACTTAATTTCCTCCGTCTAACTATTGGCTTATTTGCTTATTTATTTATTTTTAAGGATTACTATCATTTCTACAACCCATTGCACATTTTTTTGTAAAACTTGTCTTTGATTATTGTCTATAAAAGCACACTGTACATTCATTTTGATTACCTTAAACATGTTTAAAAAAAGCAAAGGAATTAGGAGTATTATCAGTTATAGGAAAAATAAAAATATCTAAAAAGTAAAAACAATATTAATAAATAATAATGATCAGGTTTTATGTATCTATTAAATGACGATGCATTATCAGTTCTCGCTCTTCAGCGTGTGTCAGTGTGTTACCTGCTGTTTCTGTGTACTTGTAACATCTATTATCACCCTGGGGGTGTTTGTTCAGTACCTCCAGCATCAGTGTTGTGCATTCAGAGAGTCATCGGGCTCAGTTTTGATCTCCTGCTGTCTTGAATGCATGAGAACATCAGCTGCTGTAATGAGTTGGACGTTCTCGAGGAGTCCTGCACATGTAGATCTGCTGTATCCGGCAGTTAAAGAGCTGATCCACAGAGCAGATGTCTGAGCCCGACTCCACCGAGACTTCAGCCTGACCATAAGAGCAAATGGAGCAGAACCAGGAGATCTGAACACAACCTGTGCACGCACTCAAACCCAGTGTGTGTGTGTGTGTGGATATCAGCACACCTGTTTGACACACACAGGCCACACGAGTCGAGCGGGACGCGGTTTACTCCTGCAGGGATTTATGCGCAGGTCAATAGTGCAGGGCTGTTCACTGGAGCATTGGGGATGAGACTGTGTGTTTACCACGGTGCAGTTTTCCCACCTCTCTCTATGGGATTTCCTCTCAGCTGTTCTACACACACACACACGCACACACACACATATAGACACTCGCACATACATACATAGACATACACACAAACAAGCACTCGCACATACAATAATACACACATGCGCACACACACACTCATACATACATACATACACAAACACACACACACACACAGACACTTGCACATACATACATACATACACACAGACATACACACACACACACACACACACACACACAGTCACTCGCACATATACAAACACATAGAAAATCGAACATACATACATAAACATTCACACACACAAGACATTTGCACATACATAGACCTACACATACACACACACTCGCACATACACACATACAAAGACATGCACATACGCACATACGTGCATACACACGCACACACACATAGACACTCGCACATACATACATACACAAGCACACACAGACACTTGCACATGTGAATACGCACACACACATACACACGCACATACTCAAACTCTCTCTCACACACACACTAACTCAGATACACACACACTCACTCACACTCACAAACACATACATACATACATACACACCAGTAAACTTTCACACACACTAACTCACACACACACACACACACATACATTAACTCACACAAACTTTCTCTCTTTCTCACACACACACACACAAACACACACACACACAGTGTCCCTCGACAGACACTCGCAGCTGGGCTGGTGGATGAACACATTCTCCAACAAACACAGATTTCACACTCTTGCTCTAGCTCTGCCACACACACACACACACACACACACACCACGGTGTCTGCCAGGAGATGGACTCTGGGCTGATTTATGACCCTTAGAGAGGCAGATCTCATGCTGGAGGTTTCTGTGGAGTCTCTCTTCAGCTCCACGTTTGTTTCGCTTGTTCATCCACCGTTAGTCATCAGCACAACCTGTCTAGACACACACACACACTTTAAAAGCTGCCGTTATGATGGACGTAGTATCAGTGACGTCGCCCATAGGTTTCTGAAGAGCGCAAACGAAGCTACAAGTAGGCGTGGCCAACCGGCGTCATTTTGTTCGTTCTCCATCGCACTAACCAGCGGGTAACCAAACAAGGGCAGAGAGGCGGAGCAACAGACGTCTGCTAGCATTGTGCTTAGAGGGGCTTTTCTTTTGGAGGACTGCTCAATACTTCATCACCTGCGACTCGCTTGTGTTCTGACCACATGTGCTTGGTTGTAAACTATATCAATAAAGTGTTTAGTCTTTTAAACACACTGCTGTAATACACTGAGCCACTAAACATTGCTCTTATGACTTTTTCTACGGGAGGAAAACACAAATTACTTCCAAACACTTCAGATACAGTCTGTGTTAGTAAATGCAGGACTATTGAAGAAATCCAGCAGAACACTGTCTGACAACACTTCAGATGAGCCTACAGCTGATCAATCTGTCAGAGTCTGGAGTGCATTACAGCTCTAATGAGCATAATAAATGATAAATAATCCCAAATAAAACTAATACATTTATAGAGATGGTATGCAAGTATATAAATTCACTCATCTGGGAAATGGAGGCCATGTGAATGGTTTATAAACACGATTAAGTGCACTCAGCATCCCATATCATCTGATAATTGTAGGAAATAATTCCAAAAAGCAACTGACTGTGTAAAGCCACATAAAACAACACAAAGATACGATGAACATGCCGAGTTCAGCAGCTAATCAGCCGGAATCAGGAGAAGAGACGGTGACCAGCGAGACCTAGCTGTCACTCAAGTGGCCACGCCCCTTTTTATGCAGGCTTAACCTAATATAAAGGAAACAGATGAGTTATAAAAATATTCACCCCCCTCACAGTTGTCATGAAGGGTGATATTAGCTATATACACCAAAATCGTCCTGTGTACGAGGCTGTAAACACCTTTACTTAACAGTGGGTTCAATTGAAATCTGCTCTATATGGAGACAGGTCTAGCGGAATTTTTTTACTTCTATATTTGCTTCATAAGGGAGTGTGTGTGTGTGTGTGTGTGTTTGTTCCTGTTTGAATGAAGATGCTGTATTGGTGTGTAAACTGTGTCCTGTGGTTGTGTGTTACAGTATCTGCAGATGAAGTGGCCTCTTCTGGATGTTCCAGGATCAGCGGCGCTCAAAGATTCACAGTCGCCTTCACCAGGACACTTAGTGAGTAATACACACACAAACACACACACGAACATGCATCTGTCACGCACACATAAATTCATCCACACACACGCGCGCACACAAACACTGAATACAGACATGCACTCATACATATACACTTATTCACACACACATACACTCTATCTCTCTCTCACACACACGCACACACACACACACACACTCACACGCAAAAAGATGCATATACACTCAAGACACACAAGCAGTAACAACAAAGACATGCACACTCACAAAGACAGACACACACACACACACACACACATATGAACTCAGACACACACAAACACTCATATACCCTCAAGACACGTGCGCGCACACAGACACACACACTTATTCACTCAAACACACACAAACACGCATGTACACTCTGGACACACACACCCAGTAACAACAAAGACACTCATACATATATGCGCACACACACACACACTCAAACAGAGACACACTCAGACATAAACACTTACACACGCACACTCAAGCACTCACACACACTAAAACAAACATGCAAATACACTGAAGACAACAAATACATGCACACTCGCTCACAAACAGACACACACGCACACACTAGCATGCAAATACTCTCAGACACACTCTCTCTCACACACACACACACACACTCAAACATTCTCACACACACACTAACATGCATGTACACTCAGACACACTCGCACAACCACACACACACACACACACTCAAACATTCTCACACACACACTAACATGCATATTCACTCAGACACACACGCTCTCTCTCACTCACACAGACACTGGTATGTTGGTAACGTGTTTGATAACAGTAATTATTGGCTCATTATATCTGCGTTCTCATGCGCTTCATCATGCTGTCAGACTCTTCAGACAGGCTTTAGTTTGTTTTGTGCAGCGAGTGACAATGTTGATGCAGCAATTATCATATTATCACAGCTGAAACGTTCACACACCCCAGCTGAAAGTCCTGAAAAATCCACGTCCCAGTTTACTTTACCACATGCGAATATACTACAGTCATTTATAGTAAATGCTAGTGTTTTATTAGCCATACTGACACTGACAGCTCCAATAGAGAGAGAGATGTTGCTGAAATGTTTCCAGAATTGGTTTATATGTATGGCCGATTTTTCTATTGCATCACCAAAAGGGTTGTGCGATAACTCCATATATTGATTATTGTGGCAGGCCTGCTTATCAGTAGGGATGCACTGATACCACTTTTTTGGAACCTATCCCGAAACCAAAATTCTGATCCCGATGCTGTGCCGTTGTTTTAAGCCTAATACAGTTTCTATCGTTCTGGTGCTAAACTCAAATAATATATTTTCTTTAGTAAAAATAACAGACCTATAGATAAACTGTATATGACAGACGAGTCGTCACAGCCAAACACATGCGAGAAGTGACATGGAAACAAAGAGGTCACATAATATATCTTTCTTTATTAACTACATAATGGAAAAAGAAGGCTTTAGTGGGGTAGAAAATGTACATATTTGCTCACCTGGCTTTAAAGGTAATTAGCAATTTCTCCTTTTTTTTTTTTTCTTCTTCACCTTTTGACCCGGTTGTTTTATTGCTCAGATGACACGTCAAACAGACATGGATGCTACTGCCAAATTTACAAGTTTTTCCTCCATTTCTTGGATCCAAATGAACTAAAAAATAAGCCCCTCACTTGTCACCCAGCCTCTCATTGGCTGTAGGTGATCGCTGATGTTATTTTCAGTCAGAACACAATTCACGCGGCATGATTTGAATCGCAGACAGGCCCAGATAATTAGCATTCCGAATATCTTTCAGCGACTAATTGATTCTCTCAGATTGCGTCCTTGATAGTTCACACTCTGTGATTGTTACTCATGTGAATAAGCACCATTTTGCATGTGATTTGTCGGTGATTTCTCAAAACCTTTCGGTTTCATGCATTCTGAACTCGGCATTATATGCTTCAGCACCAAAACACAAACTGGTCTGGTAAATACAATATGAATATAAATAAAATGACCGTGAAATATTGAGAGTTTCAGAGTAGCCTATATTAGGCTCAATTGTTTTCTGTTAATGACAATTCATATTGCGCCGTTGGTTCCACTGTTATTAATTTAATCAACTACTTTGACCACAATGAGCCAGGCTTTACAAACTATTCGCAGCACTTAAAGTATTCCCCTCAGGAGAATAAACTCAGTCAGAAGGATGAGAGATTAGAAACTTATTGTGAGAATAATATTATGGAGCGATACACATCGCGTCTGCGCAGCCGGTGTGTGAATGAAGTGCTTGAGACAGCTTGAGAAGTACACAGCGCGCAGACCTCCGCTACCTGCGGACACTTCTAAAACAGCAGTACAAAATGGGAAAAATCAGCGTGTAGAGTATTTGTCCAATGTATTATTGGGCCTTTTCTAATTCAAAGTTCAGGTAGGCCTACTTTGTGTGTGAAGAGCCAACGCAATCTCACGGCAATTCATAACTTTTTGATTTAGTGGCTAATTCGTATGAATACGTACGATCTAATTTGTACAATTTAGTACGATTTGCTCATCACCCAATGACGGTCGGGGTTAAGGGGTGGGGTTAGGTGCCACGCCTCATTTTTAAAATCGTACATTTTCGTACGACTGAACTTGTACGAATAAACCACTAAACTGACAAAACGTAAAATACTTGCGTTTCCTCGTGAGATCAGAGTGGAAATGATAACATTTAATGCAGAACTAAATGCATTTCTCCACTGATTATTTAAACGAACAGGAACAAATAGTCTTGGGGAGTTTTTCGTGTTGTCATGAACGCGACACGCAGTTTGAATTGTGAATGAATGGAGAATGATTGACAGGCGCTGTGTCGGGAAGCGCTGAACTAAACATGACTTTAAACATTAGAATATTCATCTGTGCTTCACATTAAACTATAGAATGGCTTCAGAACTTTCTAGCGCCTTATAATAGGCTACCTTCATGGCTTATACACAGAATATAGCGAATACGCAAGATCGGATTTGGATCGGTAGCAGCCGGTCAAAAAAATATGCATATCAGGATCAGTGCACCCCCAATTGTGACATGTACAGTTTATGTTATCCTGTTAATGTATATGCATGGCCGTGTCGTAATGCAGCCAATTGCTTTCGTTTGTTTCGGGTTCCTTGATGTGTTTTTAATCAGTGGTGTCCGGTAATCTTCATCGACACACATAAAGCCTACCTGAGCTGCTATTGATTTGTGTAATTGATGTGTGTGGCCGTGCGGAGCGTTTGTTAGTGCTGTTGTTTGCTGCGCACCAAGACCAGCGTTTCTGAAGAGGAAAAATCAAAAAGCCCAGCGGTTCCTCTGCCTGCCGTGTGCTTAAAGGTGGAAATAGTTCATTTTTTGACATGGTCTCTCACAATCAAGCAGTTTTGGTACATTACAACTAATGAATCCATTTTCATGAGGTGATTCTGGCTCAGATCTGCATGTAGCGCAACTGTGCCACTCCTCGGTGTGTAGTGATGGCTGCTGGGTAATATTTGGGCCAGGATTCCTGTCAGATGAGTTGCAGGATGGTAGTGTGAGTCCTCAGCTGACCTCTGTGGTTTGATTCGCCTCTGCTACGCTGATGAGAGCTGATAAATTTAACCAGAGTGTGAAATTCTTGCTGCGCTGGAATGTGTGTGCGCGTGTGTATGTGTGTACCTTGTATTCATCACATTGTGGGGATCAAATGTGCCCACAAGTATAGCAATACCAGAAAATTCTGACATTGTGGAGACTTTTTTTGGTTCTTCATTAGGGAAATGGCATGTAAATCACACAGAATGCAGTATTTTGATCATGTAAACATGCAGCTTCTTGGTTTAATGGTAGGGAGATACAATGTACAGTCTGTACAGTATAACAATATTACATATATAGGAAGTCCCCGTAAAGATAGTTCTGCAAGTCTGTGTGTGGACTTGAACCTGAATATACTCAAGGGGACCAAAAATTTAGGTCAAACATACTTTTAAATCACAGAGAATGAAGTATTTTGGTTTGATATAATGTAGAATAGTAAACAGTATACCAATATTACACCAATGGGAGGTCCCCATAAAGATAGCTTTGCAAATGTGTGTGTGTGTGTGTGTGTGTACTTGTTTTTATATTTACTTAAACATGAATGCAGGACTTAAACATGAATGCAGACAGATCCATGGGCACTTGTCTCACCATGGGGACCAAAAATTAAGTTTAGACTTGCTCATAAATCAAAGAGAATGAAGTGTTTTGGTTTAATATAATAACAGCTTATATACAATATATGGTTTGTAGAAACGTCATTACATCTATGAAAGTCCTCCACTGGGATATAAGAATAAGAGAGCGTGTGTGTGTCAGGATGAAACACGCCAACACTCAACACAAGGAACTTTAATAAACTGACCCTAACTAAACCGGTTTGAGTCTGGAGCAGGCGGATGAGATAGGATCAGCAAACGCTCAAGTGTCATAAGAGGTGATCGATCTGTGGTGTCTAGTCAAAACACTTAATAAAACATCGCTTTTAAAAAACATGTTAGCTAATAAAACATTATAAATTAATTTCAGAATATGCTCATCATTACTGTGATTAGTTTTTTTCCTCATTTGCTTCATTTGTTTTTTGATTGATTCATTTACAAGTAATAAAACTGTTAGTTTCTAATTAAATATAATTGAACTTTATGAGTGGTAGGAATTTAAGTGCAATAGATATCTAGTAGGGATGCAACGGTTCAATCTTCTCACGGTTCGGTATGTATCACGGTTTTAGGGTCACAGATTCGGTGCGGTTTGTGCTATGCTTAGAAAACAAATGCCTACAGAACGATTCAAAGAACAATAAACATGTTTATTGTTGTGTCAAACACCTGACAGTGCAACAGCTTCACACATAAGACTGTAGATGTGCATGTTCTCGCATTCATTAAATAAAAGTAGAGCGTTTTGAAAACTGTATATTACAAATTGCTTAAGAAAATAAAGAGAGAGAAAGCTCAAGGTTCTCCTTTCTCTATTTTACATCTCACCTCAACAGTCTCAAGCAATTATGCAGATAATGATTGTCAACACATCTTAATAATTGAGCACTTTAAAGTGATTTCTTCTGTTTATATTATGCTTGCATTACTAAGACAACAACGCATTTTTATTTATGATTTCTATATTAATTTATTATGATTCCAGAGAGCTCCGTTTTTACTTATAGTGAACATAAGCAAAGAGAGAGCGTTCGGCTCTTCTCACTTAATTCAGCAGGAACAGTCAGTCGAAAAGAAAACTGTTCTTAGCAGACAGCAGCTAAACAGAGTGAATAGTGGGAGCGTTCAGGTGTGGAAGAACACCCAGAAGGAGCGGGACTCTTCTGGGTCTGGACATAGACCTCGATCCGCCTGTTAGTGACCACTGATCTAGGCTATCTTTGCAACAACAACAACAAAAAACGGCATTCGTTATGTTGTTGTGTCTGTCTGAATGTATATTGAGTGTCTGTTGACGGCTGTGATTTGGCCTCACCTGCACATTTGCTCTGTATCTCCTTCACTTGCCATGCTGAAACGCACAGAAACTCCACACGCACACACCGACACATGAGGAAATGTGATGTCAACAGCAGATTTACATACTAAGAGGTGATTGGACGGGTCTTCGCATATGCAATGAGCGTGAAAGGTAATCGGAGGTGTACAAAGGGGGAACTACTTTGTTGCAGTTGTTTTTATTAACAAACCAATATTAATAATGAATATTCTGAACTGCAGATCACAGGGCGCTCCGAACTGTGGGAGAACAACGGGACGACGCATTTTTTTTTATCAACAACTGTTGCATCCCTTATATTTATTGTGATTGTGATGGAAATCTTTTTTATAAAAATGTAAAGCCAAAAGCTGCGTCCCAAATGGCACACTATAAACTATGCACTCATGCACTATGTACTTATGCACTTACACACTCAACAGGATAGTATATGTATGTAGTGTCGTCCCAAATGGCACACTGTTTTTTTACTAAGCGGAAATTAAACCGTTTCCCTGATGACATTTGACGGTTGCCAAATCATTGAAGTAAACGACCGAATTATCAAATAATACCTGCCGTAAGTGTTGCCGCAATCACCATCGGGAGGCGCTATAATCACTCTCGTAGAAGAATTTTGCTTTCACCATCCAAAATAAATAAAGTTATCCAACATGTGCGCCCGATAGCTCCGCCCCTTCCGCTACGTAAGCAAACCTGCAGTCGTTAAGTGTGAAGTGTCCATCATTACACACTTCGTTTTACCGGCTGAATGAGTGCATCATCCGGGTTATTAAAGTGCACTTATGATTTTTAGAGTTTTCAGTGTGAACGCACTACTTACACTATTTATACTATAAAATGGCGTAGAATAGTGCATAAGTATGCGATTTGGGACGCAGCTATTGTGTTTTGAAAAATGATTGAATGTTTTATCTAGTTATCGAGTTTCTAATGTATATTTTGTGTTAGGCCACTCCCTTTTCCCTTTTCTTGTTTCATCTTCAACCACCTTTTTATGTTTTGCTTTTGTGCATTAAACATTAAATGCTTTATTTTATTTCGTAGCAATCGTATGCATTCTCTTTCTAGCACGACGTGGCCAAAATATGCTTCACATGCATACATACACATTTGCCAATCAAAACCTCATGACATTTTAAACCGTGTGATTGCTCTCTCTATCAGATTAAACGCTCTGACTAATCCCAGTAATGAAAATCCCCAAAGTGTTATCTAATTAGCCGATATTCCCAGCGTTTAAACAGTGCAGCTATTAAAGGGCTGATTCGTTACATACTCAGAATGGTATCTTCCTCTGTCAGCCGGGCATGATGAATGACATAATAAATACTGAAGAATGACTGACAATGTCATCATTGACTGCGGCAGCCAGAGGGCATTCTGCTGTGTGTGGCGTGTTCGTGTGTGAGTGTGTGTGTTTTCCAGACTTGCTTTGTCACTGTAACCCCTGAACTCTCTCTAACCTCTCAAATGCACCATGGGATTGTCCTTAAGAGACACAGCATGTTTTGTCTCACCGCCTATTAGGCCTTTATTGTATTTGCTTAATATAATGTTATAAAATGCATTCACCCGCATTAAGGGATCAGCAGAAACTGCCACGGGTAATGGCAATCAAATTAGCTGTACTTGAGCAGCGCATATTGCGTATTTAAGGAGAAGGCGGCAGTGCTCGGCCATATTATAACATATTTAATTTCATAATACAGCACCATTTCTGTCAATTGAATCAGTTCATAGTTTATTTATATTTATACAACAGTTCTGTCTGGTTCGGGTTAGGGTTAGGTGCGGGTGAGGAATATTTCCAGTAGCTTGTTGAATCTCTTTCACAAAGGATTAAGGCAGTTCTGAAGGCAAAAGGGGTCCAAAACGATACTAGAAAGGTGTACCTAATAAAGTGGCCAGTTAGTGTATATCATCATAAAAGTAAAAACCCATCTCTTCTGAAATCACCTAAACCCCTGCGAACAAAAAAGAAAAAACTGCAATTCTGAGTTCGCCTCACACAGGTGAGTGGGCCTGACAAACCACCTGTAGAAAGCACTCTTTTTAACCGACACTTGCACCCGTTTTGCACATTTGACGCTTTCTTACGATCACTCGATATCTCAATAAAATAAAACGTTGTGCATTTATGAAGTGTGCCATACACAGGTGAGTAAGCTTGACAAACCACCTGTAGAAACGCTTTTCTTTCTCTCAAACAATCTCTCATAACTCCAGCACTTAATCCTTCGAGCGCTAACAGTTGCTTTGTATAATTATCACTTGTTGTGTGTATTGCCTCCTCTTGCTGAATCGCTGAATGCCTCCTCACTTGTAAGTCGCTTTAGATAAAATCTTCTGCTAAGTATCTAAGGCTAATATTGACCACATGGTCCTCCTCCCTGTGGCGTTTCTCTATTCTCCACTGGGTGAAGGGATTCGCTTAACCTTGAAGTCGTCTGGAGGTTTGTTTGAGAGCTGCATCTGATCTTGATCGTCAGTCGTTGAGGAGAGTTTGCGTTTGGCTGTGACCGCGGTGTTGAACTCAGGTGTGTCTTTATTTAAGGGGTTTTATTTATAGAGAAACGGCGCCGTCAATATGACCTGCGGTGAGCCAAAACTAGCACCAAACAGCAAGTGTCCACCGAGTACCTGAGAAAACATCACACTAATGTTACTAAGCTCAGGTCTGATGGGTTATGTAAACGTCTGTATTGCTTTGTTTTATTTGTTGAGGTTAGAAGTAGTGGTGAGCAGTATTACCAGAGCTCTGTTTGAGTAATTAGATTTCACTATACTTCATGATATAGTTTTTTAAAGAGTCCTAATGTGCCTCTTTTGTAAAATAAGGTGTAGAATAAGTCTCTGATGTCCCTAGAGCAGGGGTCTCTAACTCAGATTGGCTGAGGGCCGTATCAGTGAATGACACTTCATAGGAGGGCTGTTTCAACATTCAGGTACAAGAAAAGTGGAAACCTGATGTAACTGATGCACTCAGACATTCCTCTCCAGATTATCAAAGCTCCTTCTTTTTGTTTCTTGTTGTATATGATGAAGAGGGAGTTTAAATTGTTTTTAAAAATACCACAATTTAATAATCAGCATAATAATGATTATTATTATGCAGTCCCAATCAATTGTTGCGTAACCAAAAGTTGAACAGATAGCAGTTTGGATAACTTCAGTGACTTTACTGGCAATTGTTCTTCTCAAGATCATTCTTTTTTCTAAAACTACAATAAAGACGGGGGAATTTGTATATATTCACATTTACCTTAACATGCTCAATTCAGCCAGCAGCACAATTTTACTAATGCACTTTTTTTTATACAAATCTTAATTTGCATATGAGGCAACATGAGCAGCCTGACATATGTGCTGCCCATTACATTACAAACCGCAGGAGAGGGCAAATTCTCCAGCAGGATAGCGCTCCTTCTCAGGCCCTGTTTACACTGATGTGTTTTAGTTTTAAAACGCTTAAGTTTTGCTATGGTTACGCTATGTGTTCACACTACGCCTGAGTTTTCGAGCACTGAAAACGGAGCGTTTTGGAAACGCTGAAGAGGCTGTTTTTATTTTAAAACGCTGCTGCTCTGTGTTAGTGTGGATGGGGAAATGGAGACATCTGAAAACGGAGGTTGGGCTGCAGACATTCGCCTCTCTGATTTGGGCTTTTCCTCAATATTAAGTAGCCTAACACACACAGTTCAGTCCTGCATCCTCTCCTTGTGAGTTCAGACTTTGCAAGTTTGATATGGAAAACAAACTCCCGAGGACACGTCGGGTTAATCTTCAAAGGGAACAGTGGACTTTATAACCTTATTCACATCATCCTGCTTACGCTGTTTCACTGGTTCATCTTAATAAAATGAAAACATGATATAAGGAACTGCCTATTTTCATTTTGATATAAGCAACTTAACAGACAGCAGAAATGTTGAGGCGTCGTGTAGCTGCATATTTATACGAGCGCCATCTTCACTGTATGCATATTTATAACAAAACACAGCCTATAACATCACTGCCTCCTTTCATCTTCTGTGAAAATAGGAAACATGCCCTCTCTTTTGCTGAATATCAGTTTAATAATCATTAATGGCCATTAAAAAAGTATAACATTCATTACGTTTATACATTATAGGAAATAAAGGCAAGCGATCAGCCAAATGTGCAGAATCAGTGTATGTGCTTACATTCATTAATACATGAACTATTTGTGCTCAGCCAAAACACGTTAGCTGAGAACAAGTAAGAAGGCCAAAGTCGGGGAATATGCTGTTAGATATAGACAACAAGATGAATGAAATATCACGTTTAACAACTATAGTGAGATTAGATCCAGCGGGAGATCCTTGATGAACTGTCTGACGTGCACAGCTCTCACCTGGGTAGATATGCTCAAAGCACTATGCAGCGCATGCATGAGTGTTTGTGGTCACGTGATGTGTTTTCAGCGCTGTAATGTAGATGCAGAGTTGTAGAGACACACTGGGTGAAACACTAGTGTGGACACGGATCACTTTCAATCTAAAACCCGTTTTAAAACTAAAACGCATCAGTGTAAACGGGGCCTCATACTTCAGCCTCCACAACAAAGTTTCTGAAAGTGAAGGTCAAGCTGCTCCAGGATTGGCCAGCCCAGTCACCAGATATGAACATTATTGAGCATGTCTGGGGTAAGATGAAGGAGGAGGCGTTAAAGATGAACTCAAAGAGTCTTGATGAACTCTGGGAGTCCTGCTGAACGCCATTCCAGATGACTTTATTAATCAGTGATTTGAGTCATGTCAGAGATGTATGGATGCAGTCCTCCAAGCTCATGATGGAGTCAGACACAATATTCATTCTGTCTCCACTGCAGCAGGACTTTATATTCTATACTGGACATTATTTCTGTTCAGTGATGACACTTTAGTCAGGTAGTGAATACAACTACACTATTGACCTTATTGCTCGCGTACAAGCGGACGCAGAAGTTCAATCTCATTGATTTTTAGACATTAAAAACAGCTTGTTCTGCTGCTGGATGTTGCAAACTGATATTTATATTAAATATGATTAAGTATATTAATCTACTTTTTATGTAAAGTCATGAACACATTCGTTTGTAGAACAAGAACTTTGACCGTTCATTATTCCTAGTCATTTCTCTCATAGGCTGTTAAATAGGAAGTTGTAAAACAATCGCAAAAACCAGCGCACTTCCGCATTGCAGAATAAGGTCAATACTTTAATGTGATTCCTTCTAATTTTAGACTGGGGCAAACAAATACGAGTGTCGCGTTTTGTGCAGCCAACATTGGTTTGAGTCCCTCATCATTTCCTGATCCCGTTCAGCCACTTCCTTTGCATTTTCCTTTTCAATCCCACTCAATTACACTGGAGCGTTTGTGTCTGACATCCCATCTCTGACCATTGTAGAGAACAACAGAGCTGGATTAACCAAACGGGAGAATCCGCTCTTAGTATTCATCCTTTATTTCTTCCCCAATCCCTCGTTCACACACACACACACACACACACACACACACACACACACACACACACACACACACACACACACACACACACACACACACACACACACACACACACACGTCGAGCTGTGTCAGATTGAGCCCATAAGGTCGCTATGCTAATGTGTTATTCTGTTCACTCCAGAACGTTCAATAATTCAGGAGACAGGTTTGCTTGGTATTCTGCCGCACCACCTTCAGTGTGTGTTAGTGTTTGTGTGTCACTGTTTTAGTGTGTGTCAGCATGTGATAAGCAGGGCCAGTTGATTAAGTTAGTGTAGTGACGAGGCCTCCGGTGGGAAAGTTGTGTGTCTTGAGGATTGGGATCCACACGAGCGATTGCGTGGGAGTTTTTTCAGTACGACACTGTGGAGAATTGTGGCTCTTTGAGAAAGCAGCAGTTGCACACGTGCTTGTTTTCTCTCTAACTTTTTTTTAGTATTGCATAAAGCTCCGAGTCCAATTCAGAAAACACATGCTGAAGTGTCAGACGCATCTAAGAATATATTTATGTGCGCTGATTTGCCATTGTGTTCACGTGTTCAAGAGAAATGACTGTGATTGGCCGTGAAGGTCATCAGTTCACTAAATTCATCGCTGTTTACTGAGAGTAACACAGATGCATGGACACTGGAGTGTTTCAAAGCCGTGAAGATAAACTGGTCTGTCTATAAGCTGACATACGAGCGATCTCGCTGATGAATCGACTGATCTTCACTGCTTAAAAATGCTACTGTGTGTCTGTATCTGTGGTTTCACTCAGTAAGCGGCGATGAGTTTGGTGAACTGTTGACCTTCACGGCCAATCACAGTCATTTCTGTTGAGCATGTGAACACTGGCAAATCAGCGCTGTTTAAGAACGAGCTCAACAGTTCTCAAATGTTAGCAGGAAATGGATGTTTTCAGTACTGATTGGGAGTGAATTTCAGTATCATGACAACACTAGTTCGTAGATGTTATATTTAAGGGTGCTTTCACACCTACACTTTTGTTTGGGAACGTGTCTCGTTTGCCCAGTTAGCGCGGTTCGTTTGGCATATGTGAACAGGGCAATCGTGCTCTGTTCCGCGCCAAAGTAATCGCTCCGAGATCGCTTGAGTGAGGAGGTCTCGGCTCGATTAGAAAGAACCCTGGAGTGGTTTGATTGCAGTGAGAAAGCGATCCGATCCGAGCGCGGTTATATCACAGTGTTTTATGGATATGTAATAGGCTTACGGCTATATGAAGAGAGAATTATGAGTATGGCGGGAAGTTTCGCGAGTCTCCGGATGCCCGCAAACGAGTGATGATCTCCCGGTCCTCAAATACGCATCGTCCCGCACCCTTCTCACCCCTCCCCACCGCATTTCTCCTCAGACACGTCGCGCACGCGCCCTGTCAATCACCACCAAACCACCTCTCCTGACAGCTGAGCGGGACGCTGCAAAATAAACCCTGACACTCTGACCAATGTGAGGAGAGTTTACTCGCACGTGACTTGTTTTAGCTCTTTTGGTCCGATTAGAAACTTTGCAGTGTGAAAGCAAACCGCTCCAAGAGCAAAGAGCAACAATGTAACAATTATAATCTCTGTTTCAGAACAACTGAATCGATTCACAGGTGTGAAAGCAGTCTTAGTGATTATTTTTTGTTTTAATGTTTGCGTGTTAAATCTAACATTAAACTAACATAAATAGCATAAATATAACACCAAACGTTTCATCTTTAGATGTTAATATTCACAGTAAAATGTGAGTCGATTCAACCCAAATTTAGTTATGATACAAACAAACCCAACAACTGAGCTAAAATTGTATTAAATCATTTTATGGCTGATTTTATGCGTTATTTACACCTACATTTGTATAAAGATGTGTGCACTGGACAAAGAGGGAACAGTTTACCCAAAGTTTTTACAGGCTTTTTACATATTTTTTTGTATGGAACTGAACCAACATGTATTAGAATGTAAGACTACATGATGTCCAACGCTAAAAGTTGATCACATTTTACTTTGATGGTCCGTTTGATGATTTTAAGTTACATTGCATCTACATGCCAACTAATTCTCATCAGATTATATGTGGACTGTTAGGTTGGGGTTAATGTAAGTTGACATGTACTTGCAAAGTGTCTTATAGTCAGTGAAATGTCTGTTGAAGGAGCAGAATCAGCAGATATTAAGCAGACAGTCTACTAATACTCAAATTGACCATCAAAATAAAGTGATACCTACAAGTCCAGCGTGCGTGTGTGTTGCTTAAGTACTAGAAAATGGGTTGTTTAAACTGTAAAATGCAGGATGGTTTCTGCAAGGGTTAATGTGTGGCTTTGGGTTAGCTTATTGTATTTGTGTGTGTGTGTGTGTGTGTGTGTGTGTGTGTGTGTGTGTGTGTGTGTGTGTGTGTGTGTGTGTGTGTGTGTGTGTGTGTGTGTGTGTGTGTGTGTGTGTGTGTGTGTGTGTGAATGCTGATGTCATGTTCTGCCCACTCTTGCATCCGCTTCCTGCCTCAGTGACAAACAAGGCTGAGCTATCCCAGCATGCCATGCATTCTCCTTTCCCCCTTTTCTCTCTTTCCTTTTTTCTCTTTGCTCCTTTTCTCAATCCTCAAAGACTCTGAACCTCCCACTGGAGAGAGAGAAAGAGCGTGCAACACACAAAAAGAGAGAGACTGACATACACACACAGAGACATATACACACACAGAGACATATACACACACAGACATACACAGAGGGACATAAACACAGACAGACAGCAAAGTGCGCGCACACAGAAACACCAAAACACACATACACACATAATCACAGATATACATACACACACAAACACACACACACATGCAAACAAACACCAAAACACACACACAGGGACAGACACGCACACATACAAAGACACGGACACACACAAAAACAGATACACACACACACACACACACACACTCAAACAAACACCAAGACATACATAGACACACACAAACACACACACACACACACACACACACACACAAAACAAACACTAAAACACATACAGACACACACACACAAAAGCACACACAGAGATACAGAGACACACATAATCACAGATATACACACACATACAGAAATACAGAGAGACACACACACACACAAACAAACACCAGAACACAAATACAGAGACGGAAACACACATACATACAGAGACACGGACACAGACAAAAACACACACAGAGATACACACACACAATCACAGATATACACACACAACCAAACAAACACCAAGACATACATAGATACACACAAACACACACACACAGATGAGTTGCTTTGGTGTGTTGGTAACTTTTGTACTCGGTCATTTCTCAGAGCAGTGTAGTAGTGTGTGTGTGTGTGTGTGTGTGTCCAGCATCAGGCCTCAGTCTGCTCAAACTCTCAGCCAGCTCACACTCACACACTCACACACACACACACACACACACACACACACACACACACACACACACACACACACACACACACACACACACACCATTCAGTTTTCCCTCTGCTTTTCTCCAAGTGCTCTAGATAGTGAACACTAAAGGGCCCTCAGCTTGGCAGTGAGTGTGTGTGAATAGTTGTCATCTTGTTAGTGAGTGTTAAAGCTGGAGGGAGCAGCTCTGCCCTCTGTTGACCAGAGCTGATGCTTTACATCTTTAGGATTTAACTCAGTACACACAGATGAGTTGCTTTGGTGTGTTGGTAACTTTTGTACTTAGTCATTTCTCAGAGCAGTGTAGTAGTGTGTGTGTGTGTGTGTTTGTGTGTGTGTGTGTTTCCATTTTATTTTTTTCTTTGGCTGTTGCAAAAGAGACATTTCCCCACTGTGGGACAAATGGGAATAAATCAACAAACGAATCAATCAACCAGTGAATGAATCAATCAATGGATGAATGAATCAATGAATGAATCAAACAATCAATCAATGAACAAACGAATCAATCAATCAGTAAATTAATAAATGAACGAATGAATCAATGAATGAATCAGTCAATCACTGAACAAATCGAATGAATCAAACAATGAATCAATCAATCAATGAACGGGTCAATGAATGAATGAATAAATCAATCAAATAATGAAACAATGAATTAAACAGACAATGAATAATTCAGATTAATGAATGAACGAACGAATGACTCAATCAATGAACGAATAATCAATCAATGAATTAATAAACAAATAAATTATTAAATCAATCAGTAAATTAATGAATGAATCGATCAACGGTTCAATAAATGAATGAATGAATGAATCAGTGAATGAATGAATTATGAAAAGAGCACAATCTCATTTTAATTTAAAGCGACAGTCAGCAAAATGACACAATTAGGAGCAAAGCCTAGAAGAGTCAGTTTCCAGTTATATGACATTACCTATAGTATTTTGAGCTGAATGAATCAATGAATTAACAAATCGAATGAATGGAGTCAATAAATGAATGAATCAATGAATTAACGAATGAATGAATGAAAAAGTCGAATAAAATCAATGAACAAAATAATGAATCAATCAATCAATGATTAAACGAATCAAATAGTGAATCAATTAATAAATCAATGAAAGAATCAATCAATCAATCAACGAACAAATTCATTAATCAATAAACAAATAAATGAATGAATTCTGAAAATTTCATTTAAACTTAAAGTGACAGTCACCAAAAATACACAATTAGGAGCAAAACCTAGAAGGGTCAGTTTCAGAGAGTTAGAACAATATTATCTGTGGTATTTTGAGCTGAATGAATGAATGAATCGAGTGAATAAATAAATGAATGAATGAATCTATGAATGAATCAAGTGAATGAATTAATTAATAAATGAATGAATAAATGAATGAACGAATGAATAATTAAACTAATGAATTAATGAATCAATCAATCAACGATTAAACAAATCAATTAATGAATCAGTGAAGGAATAAATGAACCAATCAATTGAATCAATTGATGAACAAATGAATGAGTCAATGAATGGATGAATGAATTCTGAAAAGAGCTCAATCTCATTTGAATTTAAAGCGACAGTCATCAAAACGCTACAATTAGGAGCAAAGCCTAAACGGGTCATTTTCAGAGAGTTATATGACATTATGTGTGTGTATTTTGAGCTGGAACTTCACGCACACTCTTTACGTCTTGTAAAAAGAGTTATAATAGATCCTCTTTAAAATAACGATCAGCCTCTCAGTATCAGTGTTTCTCATTGTAAGTTCTGAGGGGAAAGTGAGCTGCTCTATATTTCTGTTCCTCACCTTATAAAGCAGCTCTGCTCTCTCTCCCAGAACTCCAGAATGGCTGCTTCTCTGTGGTTTTTCAGCAATGTTTTCAGCATGATCAAATATTGATGCAGTCATTCCCCAGTCCTACAGATGTGCTGCCCGAAACCACAACATCTCTCGCTAACAAACACACAACTGTGAACCAGTTAGTGGAACTTTTCAGCCATCGGTGAAGCTTTTTAATCCTCTAAACCATTATAATAGTAATTGCATAGCTTACATGTACAGTTGAGGTCAGAATTATTAGCCTCCTGTTATATTTTGTCCCCAATTTCTGTTAAAGAGAGAGATATTTACATAACATAATAATAATAAATGATAATAGTTACTTCAGCTGTATACATCGTGAGGTTATGTGAGCACATCTAATGATTGTTGTGAGCTAAGTCTTGTGTACTCTGGGATTTAATACGGTGTAGGGTGTGAGACGTGCAATTTTCCCAGCATTCCCTGGTGCACGGCCAGATTGCTTCATGCTTGTCATACACAAAAACAGACATATATCTTGTAATCTGTCATACAGCACACACACACACACACACACACACACACACACACACACACACACATACACACACACACACACACACTCACACTCTTCTCTGTTTAGCTATGAGCTGTTGTGGTTTTGCACATAAACGCTCATAGAAACTCACAGCACAGATAATTAAATTAAAACATAATTCTCAATTAGAGAGTTTCAGACTGAGTTATTCAAGAAGAGTAAAGTGTTGGTTGTAAAAACGAAGAGCAAAATATGCTAATTACAAGCAGATAAAAAACAGATAAAACACAAAAGAATAAAGATGCTTATGAAGAAACTGGGCTGGGTATGGGTATGTAATGACATTAGTTGTTTGAGAAGTATTTATTTTAATTATTTAAATGTATTTATTAAATTAATTGTTTTTAAAGTTTATTTATTTAATTTTTATTTATTTATTTTAATTAGTTTATTCATTATTTTATTTACTTTTTTCATAAGTTTATTTATTTTAATGAATTTATTAAATTATTTTTTTCATAAGTTTATTTATTTATTTTAGTTACATAATTTTTTTTCATAAGTTTATTTTAATATTTTCATTCATTCATTCATTCATTTTAGTTACATTTATTGTTCATAAATTTATTTATTTTAATTAATTTATTTATTTTATTTACATTTATTTATTCATAAGTTTATTTATTTATATTTATTTATTTTAGTGTATTTTTTTTAGCTACATTTCTTTTTCATAAATGTATTATTTTATTATGTAATTTATTTTATTTATATTTATTTTTTCATAAGTTTATTTATTTATATTAATGTATTTATTCATTTTAGTTACATTTATTTATTTTATTTCAATTTATTTTATTTACATTTAGTTTTTCATGAGTTTATTTATTTTAAAACATTTATTTATTTTAATGTATTTAAATTACATTTATTTTTTCATAAGTTTATTTATTATAATTTATTTTATTTACATTTATTTTTACAAAATGTTTCTTTATTTAATTTTATTTATTTATTTATTTGAACATTTATTTATTATTTGAATGAATATTGGTGTCAATATCATGTTTATACATTGACAAAAGCTTAGTTAATTAATTACAGGAAGAAAATGTCGATACCCTCATAAACCTATGGACAAAGCCTATGCAAAAGTAAACAGCTGTGATTCCACTCAGTGACTCGCATGAGCAACAGCGATGCTAACTCTTGCAAACAGCACTTTATATGTTTAATGTTGATGTCCTGACTCTCTCTCTCTCTCTCTCTCTTTCAGTCTAATAAGGTCCCGGTGGTCCAGCACGCACACATGCACCCGCTGACGCCCCTCATCACATACAGCAATGAGTTTCCTCCAGGAACTCCTCCAGCACACCTCTCGCCTGAGATACTCGATCCAAAGACAGGTATCACACACACACACACACACACACACACACACACACACACACACACACACACACACACTTCTGTATTTTTTTTTTTAATGTAGAGAAGATTTTTTCAAACCATTTCTAATCATAATAGTTTTAATAACTCATCACTAATACCTGATTTATTTGATCTTTGCCATGATGATATTAGACTAGATATTCTTCAAGACACTAGTATTCAGCTTAAAGTGACATTTAAAGGCTTCACTAGGGTAATTAGGGTAAAGTTAGGGTAATTAGGTAAGTCATTGGATATCAGTGGTTTGTTCTGGAGACAATGCCAAGTTAATATAGGTTAAGGGGGATAATAATATTGACCTTAAAAAGCCGAAATAAAACAAATCAGATTTGCTCCAGAAGAAAAAATATTAGAGGAAATCTTATGAAAAATTCCTGAATCTCTTAAACATCATTTGGGAAATATTTTACAAAGAAAATTGACAAGAGGGCAAATAACTATTAATAATAATAAGAAGAAGAAGAAGAAGACTTCAGCTATATTGTAAGTATAATTATATAATTTCACTACATGATTTAAATAGCTTGGACATTTGGAAAGACTTTACTCGTTAATTACATCCACTGGGGGTGATTGAGTGTTTTTCTATGCAGTGCATCTGCAACAATATATAATAAATTACAAACATATATAAAAACGACAGAGCAGAAATAAAAGGTAAATAAACACTGCATACAATGGTTTTCTGGGGAATCTAACATTATTAACATATTTCAATTGAACAATCAAACGTAAAATAACGTAATTATACAATAATATTTAATAATATCTTCATCCTTTAATCTTTAATAAATAATCCAATCCTGTGATGTGACACTCATTTGTGATATATCGATGCTGAAACGACATACTTGACTTGAGTGTTTTTGTCTTACTCCTTTTTCAAAGTCAGATTTAAATACTTTTAAACCACTTCATTTTAAGAGTTGTGTTAAAACTAAAAGATCCTCCTTGACTCGAAATGTAAAGTATTCAGTGCTTTATTCCTGTAGTATGCACTACACTGCAATTAATGCTGTTCTTTCTTAGGATTGTTTGGCTTGTTTCTAGTCCAAATATCTAAACACTCGGAAATCAAGAAGCATTTTCACAGACGAGCAAAAAGTATTGTTTTGTTTTCAGAAATCATGTGTCAAAATAAACTGAGTTTTTCCTTAAAACAGGGATGTCCAAACTCTGTCCTGGAGGGTCGGTGTCCTGCTGACTTTAGCTCCAACTTGCTTCAACACACCTGCTAGGAAGTTTCTAGTATATCTAGATCAGGGGTGTCAAACTCAATTGCTGGAGGGCCGAAGCCCTGCACAGTTTAGTTCCAACCCTTCTCCAACACACTTACCTGTAGGTTTCAAACAAGCCTGAAGGACTCAATTAGTTTGATCACATAGATATATACACTAGATGTCGCCTGGCCTATTGTTGTCTATTGAACGGAATGCGTCAATAGCGCCGCCATCTTGCTACAGGGTAGCGCTCCTTTGAAATTAATGCGGGACCAATGTACAGTGGAGGACTGTGGCCATCCGAAGCCAGAGATATACACATATACACATATATCTGTGATCGGGAGTTTTCCTGGATGTTAGTGTGTAATTTTTTTTTCTAATTACGAAAATTATAATTTGACATCACTTTTCTACATTGATGGATCAGTAACCGCACGGGCATTCCTGACAAAAAGCTTGTGTTTGTGTGTATGTAAATGTACTATACTCACCCTCCCTGTTAAATTTGATCTAATCACACACAGCTCCTCTCCTGCTTTCACTTCTCATACTGACGGAGGGAGCGATTAGTTTGTGAATGAATCCCCTGAACGACTCTTTCACTAACGTTAGCCGACAATAACACAAGTTTCTGGCAGCGCAGCATCTCGTTGTCATATTTCTTTTGCATTGTTTGCTGATTTTATTCAACAAAACTAGCATAAGCCGAGTGTTTAGTGCGAGTTGGAGCTGCTTTGCCATATGGTAAATGCAGTAAGTGACTGTATCATCATCAATAACGTTACCTGATTAGCACAAAAGTTCAGAACATACAAAAACAGAAAAAACGTAATATTACCTATGAAATGTTCTGCCTTTGTGCTTTGTTTTCTTTGTTTGCTCGTTTCTACACCCGTAGACAGCGCTAAAGTCCCGCATCTTCACGTAATAACACTGTCTTGGCTAGTGCGGTTGAATGACATTTGTCCTGGGAGCCCTGTACCAATGTGGCGGCGCTATTGACGCATGCTCAGGGTCCCTATGCCATATCTAGTGTATATATCTATGGTTTGATCAGGTGTGATTAATTAGGGCTGGAACTAAACTGTGCAGAGCTGCGGCCCTTTTGGAACTGAGTTTGACACCTGTGATGTAGTAAGAGCTTGATTAGCTGCTTCAGGTGTGTTTGATTAGGGTTGGAGCTGAACTTTCCAGGACACCTCTGTCCTAAAACAAGCGAAATAATCTGACAATGGGGTGAGCGAAATAATCTAGTTGATTTCTCTTGCCATATGATTATTGCTTGTTTTAAGGAAAAACTCTCTTAAAACTTTCTTAAAACAAGATGATTAAATCAGGGGAGAGTGGGCGTGGCTTGATTTGTTATCTACTGCGAGCTGATTGGATGTAGTAAAGTAGGCGTTTCATTTAGAAAGATGGGGAAAAGGGTTTGGGGAGAGTTATTATAACCCAACTGACTCCTCCTCCTCACCATTATTGTCTGTTACTGTCAAAACTGACAGCTGTAGGGGTGTGGTTAAGTGTGTTAGCCACGCCCAATACCTCAGGCAGCCCTAATCTGAGGATTTAACTGATAACAAACAGGAAGTGCATTTTCAGATTTTAATCAACAATCATAAGGGCAAACTTTGTTTTTTTTTGTCTTAATGATATGCACAGATGAATTGTTGACTACAAAACTAGCAATGTGAGCTAACAACATCAGTATGTCTAGTTTTAATTTAATGGAGATGTTAATCTGGCCTGATTGGTGTTCCTGCTACAGGTATTCCTCGCACGCCCCACCCGGCAGAGCTCTCACCGTATTACCCTCTGTCTCCTGGAGCCGTGGGGCAGATCCCGCACCCGCTGGGCTGGCTCGTTCCTCAGTGAGTATCTGTAAAGAAACCATCACAAATACTTCAATGACTTTTTCTCAGGAATTGTACTTCATAAACCCTCCTGTTGTCCCGTTCACCCTTCGGGTCAAAAATGAGCCGCCTTTACTGAATCTGTCAAAGAAAGCAGATCAATTTCATTTTATTCCTCAAATCTATTCATCACGAAGAAACAAGCTCATCTTCATCACGAACTCTGTGAATGTCTGGGTGTTTCCTCATCACTGTGGAGTTTTTCATTACTGGGGAACACTCTCTTCTGACTTAAGCCTGGTTTATACTTCTGCGTCAAGTGACTGGTGTAACCAACGGCGCAGGCAACGCGTGTAGCTGTGCATTAAATACTTCTGTGCGCTGTCTTGTTGATCTGCATTAACACTTCCACATCGCTAGTTGGCAGTGAGGTGTTGATGCTCCTCAGTGTCGAGTTTCTTTGCTGCTGTTTTGTTCTTTCTGAACGCTTCCTCAATGTACAAGTGGCTCAAACTCGCTCATTTTGAGGCAGGAACTGGCGGACGTGCAACAACTTTAACTATGAGGTAAACACAAAACCAAACTTTCCATCTGGAGCTCCTTCACGGGACTCCGCACTTGTAAACAATCGCTCCATCGGGCTCGCGCGACTCTCTGTCAGCACTACCAAGGCGACCAATCACAGAGCTTGCGCTACGCATCGTTGCGACGTGCAGTTACATTTTTTGAGAGGTGCACGTCAGAGACGGCCAAGGCGTAGGGCTATGTGTCAACGCCGTAGCATACGCATGCGTTTGACGCAGAAGTATAAATCAGCCTTAAAGTAAAGAGTGTATTTTCTAATACTTAAAGTAGCTGCATGAGTGTAAAACGTTTTTAGCAAGACAGTATTTCATCTCAGTGTCGTCCGCTTTTCCGGGGCCGGGTCGCGGGGGCAGCAGTCTTAGGGGCCGATCATCATACCTGCCAACACTATCGTTTTTTCCAACTAGTCTCCCGTATTTCACACCCATCTCCCGTTATGTTCTGTCTCCCGGAAAACTCCTGTAATTTCACCCTCCCCCCCGATCCTCAGCTTTTCGGTACACACCTCCCGGATCGCCGACCTTGGCGTAATATCCGATTGCAGTGGCTGGCTGAAAACTAGTTATCCGGGACAGTATTATGAAAGTTAAAGCAGCAGATTTCCTATTGTGTTTGGGGTGTGTGTGTGTTGAATGTGCCAGCAGTTTTGTGGTGTAAAATTGGTTTTATAGCTGGTTTATAGCTTATTGGTTTAGAGCTGTTGGGTCAAAATTGACCCGAAGGACAACCGTTGTAGCCTAAATTTGCAGAGCCTACAGGAAAATAGAAAATGATTCATTTTTTCTAAGGTTGTGGTCATTTTTTTTTTTTAAAAAGTCGCCAATCTTCAGCATGAACAAACATTATTCAGGTTTTTTTTTTTTTCATTTCTGAGCAGTCAACAGGAGGGTCAAGTAGTTTTAAGAATGTGTGCTTTTGCTGGAGTTGACTTTAGTGCTGTATCTGTACTTTTACTTCAGTGTTTTCCATCAACCTGCAGTCACTCCTGACCAAATGTCTGTGATGAAACAAATAATGTGTGTGGAAATGTGGAGCACTTTTAGACGTCTCCGGATTGTTGTTGACGTAGCCTTGATTTAGATCCACACTTCTAATTGGTCATTTCTCTGTGTGTGTTATAGGCAAGGGCAGCACATGTATCCCATCACCGCCGGGGGTTTCCGTCACCCGTATCCAGCTCTAGCCATGAACGCATCCATGTCCAGGTGAGTGTGTTTTTAGATCATCGTTGTAAGGCTGATTTATACTTCTGTGTTGAGTGATCGGTGTGACCCACGGCGTCTGCCTTGCGTGTAGTCGTGCATTTATACTTGTGCGTGCTGTTTGTGTTGATCTGCAATAACACTTCTGAAACACTAGCTGGCAGTAGGTGTTTATGTTCCTCTGTGTCGAGTTTCTTAACGAGTGATATGCTTTACAAGAAGCTCAAACTCGCTCATTCAGAGGCGGGAACCGGCGGACGTGCAGCAATTTTATTCATGAGGTAAACACAAACAACAGTTTCCATCTGGAGCTCCTTCATGGGACTCCACACTTGTAAACACTCGCTCCATCTGGCTCATGGCGCTCAGCACCACCCACACTCGTCACAGCTACCAAACTGACCAATCACAGAGCTTGCAATACATGTCTTTGCAATGTGTAGTTACATTTTTTTGAGAGGAGTGCACAGCGTCAGCCATGGCGAGGGCTATGCGACTACACGAAGACTGCTCCTGATCGTACGCATGTGCTTGGCGCAGAAGTATAAATCAGCCTTTAAGGTTGGTAATTGAGGTTTTAGGCCTTTTACTTCTCTCTAGTAAAAACTCTTGGAGTTGCAATGAGAGAGTTGTATGTTTGGGGCTGGATGCTTGGCCATTTCGTCTTATCCAATATCCATTGGGAGGGTGCTGCAGATGGACCTGTCAGATGAACGCCGCTCACTTTAATGTCAATTTTGCAGAATAACTGTGCTTATCACTGGGTGACGAGCTGTTATAATACACTGAAAGCATTATGTAAATAATAAATATAATATGTAATCAATATAACTTATCTCTAATACAACAACAAACTCTGTACCGCATCGGATGTCATTCCCTCGCTGTAAATGCTAGCGCGCTCGGTTATTTTCTGCAACCTCCCTGTGCACGCATCCTGAATGTTTGCAAACCGGTAACTGGTCTATACAGTTATACTGTTATTCAGATATTTTGCATATTAACTGCATTTTTCAACAAAAAAAGGTAGTATTTGTCCAACAACTGCGCATGCTTAAAAACAACAAAGTTGAAATTGATGCTAGCTGATTTTACGGTGTTCACAGGAATGAACGTGTCTCTTCTGAATACCGGGCTCTGTATTTAATGCAAACTCATGGAAAGTTAATAGTGGATTTCTCCCTCTAGTTGTACATTTACAGTGCTGTAGCATGATCCATGAGATGTCCACAGTCCAACATGCTCCAGAAGAAATGGACCTGAATGGACAATGAACGGCTCTTAATTTAGTGCCAGAACTGGATTAAATAAGAAAGATCTGTAGTGATCCTCACTCGTCGTGTGTGTGAGCGATTGTTGAATAATTCATACAGAGATCATCGTGATCAATAGCTCGTCCTCTTCTAGACCTTTATACACACGTTGTGGATACAAGCAAGAGTGTCTGCTTCTCCACAGAAAGACTCGACTTTCACAAGTGTTTGATTCAATCCCTCCTTCCTTTTGACAGCTCTGGGGTGTCATTTATAAACGTGGCGTACGCACAAAACAAGGGTGTAAATCTGCGCGTGCCATAAAAGTTGATTATAAACTGTACGAAAACTCCAAGTAAACATGTCATTTGTTTATATTATCTTAGTATGTGTTACCATAGCAACTGTAGAATCACCACAACAGATTAATTACTATAGTTGTTGTTACCGTAGCAACTGTAGAATCTCCACAACAGATTAATTCAAGTACTTTACTATAGTATGGTTTAAGAACACTAGTATTTAGTGTAAATTACTTGTGTTTTCTCATGTTCAAACCTTTCTGAACTCCCATTGGTCTTTGGTGATGAGTGGGTGTGGTTTTGAGGCTCCGCCCTCATTTATGCAAAAATGTCTGTGGAGGTCAGATGTGAGTCCAGAAAGCATGTGATCATAGCCATATGCAGGATCTACAAGTCTCCAGCAACATATGAACAGATGAGCTCATTAAAATCATTTGAAAATGGATTAAAATCAACACATATTTACATCTAAACATAAGCAGAATATCAGCGTTTACACATAACCGACTTCTTTTTAACTCTAAGCAAAGAGCGAATGAGAAGCTTGATTGATAAATGGCAAAATCCAGAACCGTGGAGGGTGAAGCTGTGATTTTCTGGCTGATTTTCCTCTTTCTTTTTCAGTTTGGTGTCCAGTCGCTTTTCTCCTCACCTCGTCCCTCATCATCCTCATGGTCTTCATCAGACGGGCATCCCTCATCCGGCCATAGTCTCTCCAGTCATCAAACAAGAACCCAACGGAGAGCTCAGTCCGCCAGTTAACACGTAAGCCAATCAGGGATGCACACAAATGAAAATCCGTTCAATATGTGCACGCCACTACAAAGCCTGTCAAATCACACCAAAGTACAAGATTAGACTAGCTTTAAAGTCAAAACCATACACACACATTCATTTGGTGTCTACACTGAGAGGATAACAATGAATGCGTGATGTGTGGGACTTAAAGGGCCAGCCGACTAATAGACTCAACATGCTGCAGCTTATCAGGGGTTAGGGCTTATTATTTTTGGGGTTATTCACCCCCAAAATGTGTATTCTGTCAATATTTGCTCACTCCCTACTCTTTATTCATTTATTATTATCCATTTAATGTTAATGAAACTACAAAACATCTGGAATAATCATAATAAAATAGTGATTTTCGTGGGAAAAGTCGTGATATGATATTTTTGCCATATCACCCAATCCTATTTTCAGTGGTCTAAAACTGTTGCATCTCCTCTAATGATGTTTGATTTAGCGAAAGGCTATTTTAGCGCTAATTTTGGAGCGTGAAGAGGTCAATGGCAAAACAACTTATAATCCATTGTATTTAACCATATACATAGTCAGTCATGGTTCATTTCAAATTGTTTTGGGTTGTTTTACCTCAGCAGTGACACGATTAGAGATGTTGCTTGGTTAAAAGCTGCTGTATGTCTGTTTTTGTCTCCTCTAAAGTGTAAAAATATCATGTTTGCAGATATTTCAGAAACATGCTGAGTGAACGTTCTTGTTTATCTAAAAAACAATGCTGAAGTCAGATATTCTGCTTTGTGTGTTATGTGCCTTGTTGGAAAACATCACATTTCAATTATTCAGTCATGAAGGCTCTGAAAGCATGCGCTCATGACCATAATGTGACCTCCAGGTGGACATGAGCAGACTCCGAAATGAGACGCAGATTCAGAGTTCCACGTGAGGTTATTAATTAGCAAATAATATAAATATTACGAGCGTAAACATTAGGTATGCAGGTCACATTGTAACCCCGTGTCCTAACAACACACTACGAGGCGAGATTTGCAGTGCATTTTGACCAGACGAACATGACAGAAATGTAAACACAGGCATTCAGAAGCACAGAATAGTGCACTCACTGCACTTCAGCGCAATGGTAATGTTTATAATCTAATTAATACATATTAAACCTCTTTAACAATATTAAATGTAGATGCTAAATCACTGATATGTGTTGCTTTGCACTGAGTCTCGGTTGACGCTCAATTTAAAGCGGTTTATTTTATTTTCAGGATCTGAGCAGAACTATCTGCTGCTGCTTTCAGTAGTCTGGCAATAAATGTGCTGTAAAAAGGCGATCAGACTCACATTATTAGCATTTAACACTAAATAAAGCACATGAGCTGTACCTGAGCTGATCATTGTTTTCTGTAGTTCAGCTGTGAGTAATAGAAGCTGTTTCTAATATATTGAGGTGTTAGTTAGAACAAATATTATATTCCATCTAGAAAATTCCTTCTATCAGGGTTTCTGCAGGTTTTATCAAGTAAAATTTAAGACTTTTAAGACCATTTTAAGACCATAATGAATCGAATTTAGGACTTACACTTGTGCAAAAGTTAAAACCTTAAAAATAACATTAAAAACAAATGTTAATGAAATTAAGATAATTAACCCATGTTTATAAGTAAATAGAGTTAATAAATAAAAGTTGCTTAATTTTTATTAAAATATTGTTGGTGATTGGATGGGTGTTGGCCTAATTAGGTATAGCTTTACATGTACATAGAAAAACTAAGACTCATTTAAAATGATTTAAGACCTACAAGATAATATTTTAATAGGACATTTTAAGACTTTTTAAGACCCAGCAGATACTCTGTCTATTGTGTGCCGTTGCTTTAATTTAAAACATGACTATAATCAGCTTTTTTTTGGGCCCTCAATCTGGCAACCTGCGCTTGCCTGTGTTTTGAGGAGTGCAATACCTAGTTCAACCACTGGGTGTCAAACTTACATACTGCACCTTTAACTTTAGCATTTAAATGACATTTAAAGTAATGTGACGTCACTCTGACGGGCAGGTTTTATTTTTATTTTTAATGTCTTCAGTAGTACCTTGTCATTGATGAGGACTGTTATTGTGCATGGCAGCACTTGAAGCACAGTTATCAATGTGTATTATCGATGACCAAAAACACGACTAATGCCTGTTTTATCTACACACTCCTTCACATCTTTTCTCTGTGTGTTTGCAGGAAGTCTCCAGGCCCCAATAAGAAAGACGAGGACAAGAAACCTCACATAAAGAAGCCTCTGAACGCGTTCATGCTCTACATGAAGGAGATGAGGGCTAAAGTAGTGGCCGAGTGCACGCTGAAAGAAAGCGCCGCCATCAACCAGATCCTCGGCCGCAGGGTGAGCTTCTCAGCACCAGTAATTGGGCTTCACAATATTTAGGCATAAAACGACACGTCTGTTGTGTAAACATCAGTGTGTCCCACAACATCTACTTCCCTCCTACTCTTCTGCAGGTCGTCCAGTGCACTAAAAACAAAAGTGAAAGTGCTAAATTAGCCAATTGTTTTGGTTGCTTGTTTTAGGTCGGTGTTTAATACAACTGATGTATATATTAGTCGCTTTATTAATCCTGGGTCACCACAGCAGAATGAACCGCCAACTCATCCAGCACATGTTCTATGCAACGGATGCCCTTCCAGCTGCAACCCATTACTGGGAAACACCCATACACACTCCTTTAAACACACACACTATGGCCAATTAAGTTCATCAATCCCCCTATAGCGCAAGTGTTTGGACTGTGGGGGAAACCGAAGCCAACACGGGGAGAACATGCCAACTCCACACAATGCCTTTTAATGCAGTGACCAAGGAGGGATTTAAAAAACCTCCTCTAAATGCAGGATAGGAAATGCACACTTCAATAGCACTTTTTTGTTTGTATGATAAGCCACACTATCTCCCTAATTTGAATTGAACTCGTGTACAGCAAGGTAGAGTCATTTAAATGGGTTTACTTTTTAAACAATCAGAAATTAAACCCTCGTTTAGAGTTTGCTCGAAAGAAAAATACTTAATTTCTGAATATTTAAAAATAAATGTAAATTAATCTTGGAGTTAATATCCTTTTTTAAGTAACACTTGTTGCATTTTAGCAGTAAACAGCAACAATTCGGATTATTGAGCTGAAGCTTGACTACAAAATTAAATCGCAAATCAAACCGAAATCGCAAAATCTGTCAAACAAACCGCAATTAGATATTTTCCCTAAATCGCACAATTATTTTCAGATTAAAGGTATAAACAGTCATACCTCAGTGCAGTACATATATGTTACTGTTCTGAATCATTGTTTACTGATGTCTCCACAAGCAGCAAACCTCTGAGCTTCACTGTACAGCTAATCATAGACAGGTGTTGTGTGTGCAAACAATGCATGGGTGTTTCTGCTACTGTAAGCAGTGTGTGTATGTACAGTATATATGTGTGTGTTTAGTCTGTGGCTGACGGCGGTGTTTGTGTTTGCAGTGGCATTCGCTATCACGAGAAGAACAGGCCAAATACTACGAGCTGGCCAGGAAAGAGCGGCAGCTGCACTCACAACTATATCCAGGCTGGTCTGCCAGAGATAACTACGTGAGTCCCACACACACACACACACACACACACACACACACACACACACACGTATACAAACACACGTATGCACACATAAATACATTTCGCACACGTATACACATACATGCACATACGTATACACACACACACACACATAAATGCACACACAAACACGTATTCACACACCCACACATTCACACCCTCGTATGCACACATACGCAAACACACGTGTGCACATATATATACATGTATAGTTATATGTGTGTATATATATGTATGTGTGTGTGTGTGTGTTTGTTTGTGTGTGTATACGTATGTGCGTGTATGCGTATATACACACACACGTTCACATATATCCACACACAATTATACACACACACACATATATATATATATATATATATATATATATATATATATATATATATATATATATACATACATACATATATATACATATATGCACACACAAGTATACACGCACGTAAACACACACACACACACACGTATAGTCCACACACATATATACATGCAAATGTTTTCATATATATATATATATATATATATATATATATATATATATATATATATATATATATATATATAAATATATATAAATATATATATATATATATATATACACATTTACACACAGATATACGCTCACATGTATACACGCGTATATATATATATATTTACAAGCACATACACTCACACACCTACACACACACACACACAATAGATATATATGTATATACACACGCACACATGAACACATACACATTCACACATACGTATGCATATATATATATATATATCCACACATACATATACACACACATGCGTTTATACATACACACATGCATGCACACACACATACATATATTATTATTTTAAATTATTTATTTTTTATTT